>NC_090655.1:18866741-18956741 GCF_040937935.1 Hyperolius riggenbachi | reverse complement strand
GCCCTGCCAATCTATTTGGCTGCAGTAGTGTTTGTATAACACCAGAGACAAGCATGCAGCTAATGTTAGCAATCATGTCAGAACTACCTGATCTGCTGCATGCTTGTTCAGAGTCTATGGCTTAAAAGTATTAAAGGATCAGCCAGCAGGACAGCCAGGCAATAAATACAGCAGCCTCCATATCCCTTTCCTTTCAGCTGTCCTTTAAACAATGCTCATTGCCTGGCTCTCCTGCTGATCCACTGCCTCCAATACCTTTAGTCATAGACCCAGAACAAGCATGCAGATCAGATGTTTGGCTTAAAGGGACACTTAAGCTAGCTAAAAAAAGTGCGTTTTACTCACCTGGGGCTTTCACCGGCCCCTTACAGCTGTCCGGTGCCCACGCAGTCTCGCTCCGATCCTCCTGTCCCTGCCAGTGGCTACTTCCGTTTTTGGCGAAAGGCGCCGACAGGCTGGGAACGCGAGTGATTCTTCGCGTTCCTGGCAGCAATAGCAGTATAGAGGGCGCTATTGCGGGCAGGAACGCGAAGAATCACTCGCGTTGCCAGGCCTGTTGGCGCCTGTTGCCGAAACCGGAAGTAGCCGCCGGTGGGGACAGGAGGATCGTAGCGAGACTGCGTGGGCACCAAACAGCTGCTGGGGGCTGGTGGAAGCCCCAGGTGAGTAAAACTCATTTTTTTTAGCTAGCCTTTAGTGACCCTTTAAGTTTCAGCTCAGTTGTTCTTTAAATTTGCTTGTGTCAGTAGTGGGGAGCAGGAACAGTTAAAACTTTGATATAAATGGTCTGTGTCTGACCAGTTGTAAGCTTAAAGTGCGTGGCCAGTTCTCACACTTTTCTTCTGGCGGACTCAATGTGCCAGAGCTGCAGCCACTAGGACGCGCTCTTTTGGCAATAGCATTGTTAGGGAGTCTGGCCCAAGGTTTCCTACTGAATAGGTGCTGGCTTAATGAACAGGAAGAGCCGAGATTCAAACCCTGGTGTCCTATATCAGAGGCAGAGCCCTTAACCAGTTGACTATTCTGGATTCGGGTTTCATTAAGGCTAGCAAAGGTTGTCTGACTCGGAGAACATGAATGGGATTTAAATAGACAACAGTGATTCTTGCCAGGTTGCCTTTACCAAAATCTCAAAAGCTATGGACTCCTCTCGTTCTCCATGCACACACAGCATCCGTCCCTAGGCTAGTAGACGTCAACAAGCTTGGTGCTTACCATAAAACTCGTCCATAAGAACAATAAAAAAAGAGCATTTAGATAGTCTTGAAGACAATCAATAGTACAGCACTGTCAAACCTACCCCTGCAGGTGAGATGCCGAAGATCGGAACTCACTGGTAATAGGCGAAAGTGTATATCTTAGGATCTGCTCCTTTGCATGAAAGTCAGCATACAAAAGGCCATCAAAGCTGGCAAAAAAAGGTCTGTCAACACCGTGTAAAAGGAAGGCTGATCAAAGTGTGGAATAAAGAACATCTTAAAGAGGCTGAGAAGCCTTCAGCCCGAGCCGAGCCACCGTTTTCCTAGCTGCTGCGAGCCTGGAGTGACTGGTGCTCGCTGCTACTCCCGCTCCTCCACCATTGTAATAACTCATGCAAATGTGAGCACTCCAGAGACAAAGAGAGGTCAAGTAAATGGCCCAGGGATTCATGTCGACAAACAATATTAGATGTAAAATGTGTACCTTTGACAGAAGTATTAATATAGAGCTTTTGATTTTTTTTTTACCCCCCCTTCTTTCTCTATGCATGAAAACTGCAAACTAGTAATTATAGAACGGCGGAGGAAAATTAAGTTTTGAACCAAAGGCAAAGATCGCTGATGGGAAGGCAGAAAAAAAAGCGAGAGAGAGAGCGAAAAAAAGAAATCGCCAACCCAATTAGCCGCTTATGAAGAATCAAAATTCAGAACGTTTGCTCTTCCATTTCACTCAACAAGGCCGTGATTGACTGTGCTTAGATCTGTACAGTAAGGCAGATAAATCGCCTCGCCACTTGCACGTGGCGCTTAATCATTTGTAATAGCCATATTTGCTTTGACACATAATTTGGTGTATTAAGCCATTTTTCTTGCTCGGTAGCAATCTACTTGGCCTTCGCTTTATAAAACATGTAAGAGTTGCCTTTAAATACATTTCCATGCTGATGTATGAGCGTTCTACTGTTTGTTTTATTTCGGCTGCGTACCACGGAAAGAAAATTCATGTATATGTATTTTTTGGGGAGGGAGAAGGGTGGAATTTTTGGATTTTTATATTTTTTTCACTTTTTTTTTGTCATTCGCCATTGAGATGTAATATTGGAAGGAAATGGGAAAAAAAAGACTAATATAACTCTCTCTGCTTTGTTTTTCCTCTGTTTTCTCTTCTTTGCGCACACAGCTACTCCATGCATAAAGGCAATCAGCCCAAGCGAAGGTTGGACCACTGGTGGAGCTACGGTCATCATTATCGGAGATAATTTCTTTGATGGGTTACAAGTTGTATTTGGAACCATGTTGGTGTGGAGCGAGGTGAGGACTTTGGACGGAGTCGGCTTTGAACTGTAGTCAGTTTCCGCCCAACCCCACAAAGTGTCAATACTCAATTGACATGCAGTATTAAGTGGGTTTATTTCAAAACTCCCCTTCCGTAAGTTCCCCTGTGAATTCGTAAGTGGCTACAAGGTTGGAGAGTGGGAGAAAATACTGCCAAGTAGCATCTAGGCCTCCTAGTGGCTTTCTTAAATAGGCCTTCGAGCTCAATTTGACCAATTAGTGTTCAAAAAAAAAAAAAAAAAGGAACTCTAGCAGGCGTTTGCGGCCATACGGAGACAATTTTCATATAAATCGTGCCCTGTGGGCTTTCCTGCAAACTAAATGCAGGGGTCACTTGTAGATGTTTTCCCTATCAAATCTTTACCAGCAATTCAGTCGATGTATAGCATCTCTGGTGCAGGCTATGCTAGTAGCTCTATCGCTTTATATGTACATCTACCACTATATCATATTGTGATTTTGCGCTATGAAATGTAGCCATGATGCTGTTTATGATAGTAATGTTTTTTTCTTTCGTGTTTTGTAATACTCTCAGCTGATTACCCCCCACGCTATCCGAGTCCAGACCCCACCACGACACATTCCAGGCGTTGTTGAAGTGACACTTTCCTACAAGTCGAAGCAGTTCTGTAAAGGTGCCCCAGGCCGATTCGTTTACACTGGTGAGTTTTCATTTTACTCATTTCTATAGACCAGGTCAAAGCCTTAGTATTGATATTTATCTACCCTGAATGGGCCAGTACATCTGACAGTCCTAGGTAGTTTTTTATTAAAAGTGCAACGTATTACGGAGTAGAGTTTGCCATCCCTAGACATAATCTTGTTTCCAGTTCACCATTTTGAAGATGTCCATCTTGTTATTTTAGCCATCTCAAGCTAAATGGGGCTTAGGCCCGGGCCACACGGGCACTAAAAATCGGACAGTTAGCGGATCGTAACGGAACGGTTCCAAACGGATGCCAACGGATCCATTGTTAACCTATGGATCCGTTCACATTAGTCCATTTGACCAGATAATTTCTGCACAATCTGCTGGACGAACAGCAAGTTTGGACCTGCAGTCATTTTTCTGGATTGACGGATGGGTCGAAATTGACCGCATGCTAACGGAACGGAGCTTGGGAGATGGAAAACTGAAGACTTTACACGGATCAGTTTTCCATCTGTGCCAGTGTGAACCGAGCCTTACTGTGAACACCCTGCAGTGTCTTTTTAAAATGAATTCCATGAAATGTCATTGGACTAGGACTAAAAAAGAAATACGATGTGTAATTTATACCCATTCCTGTGAATTGTTTATGTGGTCGTAAAAAATATTTTTTCGTGTGCTTTTTATTGGTGTTTTCCATAAAATCTTAAAAAAAATGTTTGAAATCAAAATGACTGTTTTTAGGATTGTTTGAAATGTTAGCTTGAATGAGGCACAGGACATCGGAATAATTTGTTACAAAATGTTATTGCATATTCTGGTTGAACCTAAAGAGAAGAAAACTCAATACTTGTGGGCAAGTATGTACTGTATGTTCCATGGTCTCTTGCACATTAGAACGAGTGGTTGGATGGAGTCTACATACACACAAAGACCCTGGGCGCCTACCAGTACCTGTATATGTGATGAGACATGCTAAAGAAAGAGAGTTACACAAAGAGGTGTCTAAAGTATAAAAAAATCATGAAGCTATTAAATCCTCTTAAACAGAGAGATTTATCTCCTATAAAGAGTACACTAGCAGGCTTTACTTGCACAACATCTTTTGCCTCACTATAAAAAACACTTTATCAGGTGTGTAGGAAATCCTTTTGAGCCTAATCTATGTGAAGGCAACCTCAGTTTGACATACTTTAGAAGACCTCAGGCTCAGCAGGACTTTTTGCACACATGATGTAGTGGTACTTGTCAATAAACGCGTAGTGTCAAAGTCCATTATTGCACCCCATTTGGGGGAGTAAGTCTCCCTGTTTATGAGGTTTTTATACCTTTTAATATTTTTTTTTCGCCTTTTGGGTGCCTGTTCATTTTTGCATGTAGCATCCGTTCTGGTTGTGATCCTGATACAAGCATAGAAGCCTATATGTGGCAGTAACTCATAGGAAGTGCCCTTTCTGAGTGGTCCATGGTGGGCCAGAAAGGGAGCTTCAACTCCAAAACTTTTTACTGCCCAAAGTTTTTTTAATTTCCTTATTTTGTTTACACCTTAAGTCCAGCTCTCCTGACTTATCACTGCTCCCTCATTTGGGGGTTGAGCTTCGTTTGCATTTGAGCTGGATCTCCAATGGCCAGCCGGAACACATAGTGCAATATCTGCTCCAGTAGTCCATTGGAGGTGTTTGGAGCTAGATGCGTTTCTACCATAAGCTTCTGGGGGAAACACATCCACTTGTATGAAAATCTTATGCAGGTCCAAACTTTGCAATACGCTGACCAGAACGGATCCAATGGATGACATGATCCATAGATATCTGCATTCTTCCCCCCAAAAAGTCAGCTTTGCATTTTGATTTGCACCGAGTCTTACTTTTTATAGGGAGTCTGAAGCGAATTTAAAAAACAAAAACAAAAAAAAAACAGATACTGTGAAAGGGAAGGCTCTGGGTCCTGCAGGGCCTTCCTGTTCCCCTCACGGTCCCTGCGTTCCAGCACTGGATCCCCCGTTAGCAGTCTCCGACCGATGGGTCAGAGACTGCTCTCTGCCGCTGCGGGAGGCTTCGGCAGTAATCGAGAGCCTGAGTGCTCCCTAAGTTGGGTCGCTTTGTACTGCACCTGCGCAGAGCAGCCCATCTTCAGAAGCACTCAGCTCGTGAAGACTGCCGAAGCCTCTCTTGGCGGGAGATTTGAATGGAGGATCCAGTGAAGGAATGCAGGGACCATGAGAGGAGGAACGGGAAGGCTCATTAGGACCAGTTTTTCTTTTTTAAAATCACTTCAGATTCACTTTACCAGTATTTCATGGGCAACCCAACTTGTACTTTCCGTCACCCCGCCCTTCAATAACAACAGGCAGGAAAGAGCAATCACCCAGGGCAACCAAGTTCCCATCTATGTAGTCTTTCTTAGGAAAATCTTTGCTGTCGTTCTTCAGCCTGTGAGGAGCAGCTTCTCGCACGCCCACCTTGTTTTCATTATAGAGGCATCATTTTACAGCCCATTCTCCTGGCGTGATGAATTTGCTGTGCTAAAGTGAAAGGAAGCGGTATTTGCATGGAGTAATACACGTCCATGTAAGTGCTGTGACCTGTGGATTTCAGGGAAGAATAATGTGAGGAGGGAATGTTGTTCTGCAGGCATCTGGTTCCTATCAGCGCATATTGTGTTCCCAGCCTCAATAACATTTAACCTTCTCGGTGTGAGCTGCAGCGTTGGGCAACCAGACCTCCAGATAATGAACCAAGAAAGAGAGCAGCGCGATAACCAGTCGCTTTATAAAGTGCTTAAATCTGAAGTGTTCGGTAAATAGAGGCCCCAGAAATAAGGTCCTCCTTTTATTTGTAGAGCTCCTTACAGTAACCAGGACTGACGGCGCAGTTGACGGTCCCCGGCTACGGCGCTCGGCGGGGCCTGCTCCCTTTCAACAATTATAAAGATACAATTACCTTGGGAGAATGTGGCAGTTCAGTTGATTAGCACGGTGAATTAAAAGAGTGAGTCACAAATGACATGTCCGGCTATTTTCCACCGGCCCTTTGTATTCCCAGCGCACCTCACCCCGTTGTAAGGAGGTCAAAATTTAGAGAGAGAGAGATAACCGCTCTCAAGCAGCTCGCACTTAAGAAAAGAATTAACAGTCATCCTGTATGTAATTGCCAGTTAATGGTATATTGCCTTCTCCAGGCACCAAATAACCAGCAATATACTGGCGCTAAGTAACGTTTTATCAATCTGTCAGTTTTTACAGTTTACCGGATGGGGTATATTTTATATCTTTCTTTCTTTTTTTTTCTTCCCCATTCCTATATGTAGGATGGGAGAGACTTATTAATGCTGTAAATTATTTAATTAAAATGGACCATTACCTTAATTATGTACTGCGTTGCAATTAGGAGTAGTAGGATTATTGTTGCTATTATGGTTGCTATCGTTTACATTCCGTAAAGGGTCATAAATACTGAAGAGGTCATGCCAAGCGCCACAGCCCACAGCCACCAATCCTATCCCAACCTGCCTGCCTCCTCAGCGAAGGAGACGTTTTGATTGGTTGAACGTGCGGAGACATTCTCTGGTTATGTGCTTGTTATAAGCTTTTGTTACTGTGTGGTCTTTTTGTTGCATTGTTTTTGTATTGATTTTTTGATGATATGCACAGTGCTTGGAGGATTTATATCTGTTGCCAAATGAGCTTGCAATCAGTTTGGTATGTTTTTTTAGAGTGTATGAGGCAGGCCAAGCTGCCTTGTTGCCTTGGCGTGGTTTATTGCTTGCACCATGGATGTGCCTGTAATTTCACCCTCATTTTTAGGCCTCAAAGTAGCAGCCCTATGGAAGTAGACAGGATTATGTTTTGAGACCACAATGCCCTGTCCTCTCTAGAGTGGTCCCCCCCCAACACACACCCCTCCAGAGTCTCTCCCATTCACAGCCACCACCTTTCTTGAGTATGCACTAATGTTTGAATGACCAGAATACTCACATCGTATACAGAGATCATCAGGGAAGATGTGCTGATCCTGGCTGCAGCGTCTCTGTGCTCTGGGTCCCCAACAAACACTACCATTGGTTGATCCTGTGATATGTGATGTCAGTTCCTGCAAGGGAATTCTGGGAGCTTCAAGTTGCACAGCCAGCACTGAGTTCCTGCATATCTCTGCATGTCAGTAATGATCATACACACTCACCCCCTTCCCCATCCCACAGTTTCGCCAACAATATTGGCACATTTGTAGGCTGGGAGGAAAAAGATTATTTTTTTTTTACTCCCATCTAGATGCTACTTTTCGGCACAGGCCCGCTATTATCTAATAGTAAATATAGCCCAAATGCTAACTGCAGCTATCCAGAAATACCATACAGCCTGAACATACAACCTTTTCCCTTATGAATAAAGTTGCCAAACATCACAACCTTATTATACTTCTTTTCTGCACTTTTGTGTGATTTGTATGCTACCAGATTACCACAAGTGAGGCCGTAATCTGCTTTGGCACAGCAACATCAGTGATTACTCATCGTTCGTAGAATGGACCAGATGAGGGCCATTGTCTGTAGTCCTGTGAAACCGGAGATGTGAGCCAAATCTGTAATACTTATCATCGAGGCTGACTGCTAAAGACTGCATGACTTAGCTCTCATAAGACGTTCCTAGAATAGGCTTTTACTGCCATGTTTGCTTCATGCAGTTTTTGGGAAAAATCTACGGGGCAAAGGGAAACTGATAACCTTATTGTACTTCATAGAGGTTCTCCAGCAATGTTTTCAGTATGGGGGTGGACCGCCCCATGCTTGGAACAAACCATTAGTCACACATTGGGGGGATTTTCTGCCTTCCCTTACAGATTTCAGTATCACACACACAAAGGGAGGATTTGTTTATATCTGGCCACAGAAGTGTTGGCAGGGAGCAGATTTTTCTCTGGATCTGTTAAGGTTTATTCAGGTCATGATATATCAACTAATATCGGGCAGCAGGGTGGCGTAGTGGATAGCACTCTCCCCTTGCTGGTTCGATTCCCAGCCATGGCACTACCTGCATGAAGTGTGTATGTTCACCCCATGTTTGTGTGTGTTTCCTCCAGGCTCTATGGTTTCCTCCGACACCCCAAAAACATACAGATAAGTTAATTGACTTCTCCCTAAAATTGGCCCTAGATTATGATACACTGCACAATACATACATAGACATATGACTATGGCAGGGATTAGATTGTGAGCCCCTCTGAGGGACAGTTCAGTGGCAAGACAAGTGACACTCTGTACAGCTCTGTGGAAGATGTTGGCGCTATATAAATACTAAATAATAATAACTAACCCCCTGTTTGTGTTTTTGAAGATGTTTCATCACTCCCACTTAAAGAAGTTGCTCATTCAGAGTGAGGAAAGGTCTTTTACAGCACAAAAAGTTGTCCACAGCCCCTAATCGTCAGTCTAAATAGTGCCATAATCTCTCCAGAAATAACAATGCTTTTCTGGTGATTAAGCCAATTTACCACCTTTACACACGTGTAAGTGTGTTTATATACATAACCTTAGCTCGTTTCTATGGAGATTTATAGGCTATGTATGTTAATATACATAACCCTTGTTCGTTGCTATGGAGATTTATAGGATGTAGTAACATTGTTCCATGGCGAAGGTGCATCTGTTGCTGGTAGCAACCAATAAAGATTCCACATGCATACTCTAAGATGCTCTGTAAAGTAGTAGCTGTATCCGGGTTGCTATAGGCAATGGATGATTTCCTGGAGCCGCAGGCACGTTGTCTGCTTCCTGTTCTGCTTGCCGTACCCGTGTTAGAGGCCGGGGCTGCTTCTGTGTACAGCCCCCATGTTTCCTCTAGCCATTATAGCCTTTACATGACAGGGTGTAATTTTCTCAGCAGCTGTCAGCCCCAATAGTCAGTCTTTAGTCCTAATCCAATTATATCTGGAGTCTCCTTCTGAGGTAATGATAAAGTCCTCAAAGGAGAACTTTCCAGGAAGACCAAGCCAGATTAACAACGCCTAACAAAAAAGCCAAACCTCAGCTAATCGTCTCGTATATCACTGGTAGCCTCTGCAGAGTGTTACCTGCTGCAAGAGGAACCATAACGAAATATAACAAGATACAGTCAATTATTCAGGATAGCCACTTTTATGGTCATTTTCCTGGTTTCAGCATCAGAAAAACTTCCCATCTGTATATATTGCTGTATATTTTATGTGACCCCGCCCTCCCAGTGATGCTTAGCCTGGGCCGTTTAATATGCATAATCCCCTCCCCCTTCGAGGCCAGGTATGTTTTCTATCGGCTTTAAAACTCTCAGTAAACAAACATTCCACAGAGATCACCTGCCAGGACTGCAAAGCTGAAGTTCTGGACACAGACAGATGGTGGGATGATGGGCTGGCTGTACCAGCTGCTGCCTAGTTAGGGAGCACCCACTTTCCTGTCGTTAATGGATCCTGTGTCGCATGGCTGACTTTCCAGATAACCTTCCTCTGTGACAGCTGCATTAAATATGAGCATTGTAAAGTATTGATAGTCATGTCTAGGAGAAGGCATGGAGAAGCATGTGATCAGTTTGGTCAGGTGATAGATATGCAAGTCTCTGATTTGCTAGCCATGATCATGTGCTAAAACAGGATGTGATGACAGCCAATCAGAGCTTTGCAAATCTGTCAGCTGATCAAACAAATCACATGCTTCTCCTTGAGTTCTCCTAGACATAATGACCATCACTACTGTTCCCTGTTCATCCTTATTAATAAAATATGGGGATACCTTTATGAATTAGTACTTTAGAGTGGACCTGAACTCTTGCACAGGGCAGAGGGAAAACAGTAAGAAATACACTCTGTATGTATTCAGAGAGTTTAGCCTGTCTAATTCCTCATCACCTGTGACTAATCACAACTGTAATTTGATCTCTCAGCTGTGTCAGCTGGCTGCCTCGTTAGAGCAGTCAATTTGTAAACACAGGATGTTAACCCTATGTCTGCTTCCAGGAAAACGGGAAGTAGACACCCTGCGGATTTGTATCAGCTGTAACAAAGCTGTAACCTTTTTCTTTATAGGTTATTATGCTGTTGCTTATCAGAGCAGAGAGGAAGTCCTCAGTTCAGGTCCGCTTTAAATAGATTTTGGAATTTTAAGGTGTTTTTCAAATGGTGCCTTGCTTAGCAGATTGCTCTTTAGCCTGTAGTATTTAATACGCTGGTACTTAGTGTTGCTTTTCTGTTTTCTTTTTTGCTGTTTGTAGAAGCCAGCCGCATTCCATCTCTTGCAACGTCGGCATTTGGTTCCCGGCCTGTAACACATGACACAGTTTAGCTCTCATTCCACTTGAGAAACATGAGAGGTGACCAGTTTAACGATCTTTTGTGTGCATTCAAATGCGATTCTATCAATGACACCGTTCCACAAGCTTGGAGTCAATAGCCCTTCCCATCACAGCCAAGACAAACTGGCTGTCTCATAGGTCAGCGCTGTTTAAACAAATAACGTGTATTCCCCCAGCAAACGGCGACTAATTACCTCCTACAAATAATACTATTTTTATTCCATCATAATTCACAGCTCCTTCAGTGCTTCTCTGTGAACAACTCCTTCTGTTTGTCTGCAGGAAACTGTTGCCGAACTGAAAGTCTTAAGGGGCCCATACACTTAACGATTTTCCCGCCGAAATACAGCAGATTCGATCACTGTGATCGAATCTGCTGTGAAATCGTTGCGCAAACGCTGACCGATTTAGCTCGATCGGCGGTCACTCACTATCCAACGGAGCAAAATGGATCCGGCGATGCCCCCTCACAATAAGCAATCCACAATCCATCTTATGGCCGGCGGGTATGCACAACGGGCATGAATGGAAGGTCCAGTGATTGCGGTAGTTTATGCAGCGTCGTCGAGGATCTGAAAGATCCGATCTTTGTCATAGCGCATCATATTGCGTAATCAAGTGCCTGTACCCACGTTGTGAGATCGCAGAAATGAACGCTCGAAAAATCCCTAGTTGTCTAAAAAAAAATGTCGGAAAAATTGTGTAGTAGGTATGGGCCTTTAAGCAGGCAATACCCTTGCAGGAGCATTTCCTCCCACCATTCCGCATTTGCAATCGAATTTTCCACGCACACAATTTTTTGCATTCATTGTTTTTTTTTTTCTGATGTGGCGGAAAATACAATTGTGAGCCAATGTGTGCTGGGGGAAAACACAGAAATCTGTGCATTTTAAAATTGCAGTGAAAAATACGAACGCTAACAATGTGCGCTTTCTGAGTGGGGCTATTGACTTCAATGTCCGTCACAGCCGTGTGTGTTTCGCTATCTGCAGGAAAGTGTGCACGATTCCGGCAAGTGTGTTCCCTGCCTCAGGACCCATTCACACTTACCACGGCGAGTCATGTAGCGGTTCCCCCCCCCTCATCGCAGTGACCATTAAAGTCAATGCGACATAACACCCTGCCTGTGAAGTAATGTGATGTGACAGAAGAGCGTTGGGCCTCTGGATTTTCCACTCTCCGCTCTGACTGGCCATTTGCGTTCCGGCCCCATCGTGGACTGAGCCTTACAGTATCCCTGAAGCTACCCTTATCCCATGCACTATTCTCGATACTAAACATTACCCTTGCACTAACTCTAACCATAGCCCTTAGTCTAGCCCTCATGGTAAGCATAACTGAAACTAACTCAATCTGTACACTTACCCCCAAGATAACCTAAAATCATTTTAGAAAGGTCCCACTTACCTCATTGGATGATGGGAGTACTGGCAACAAAAGGCGTGGCTCTCCAATAAGACTTCACAGCTCCAAGTTACTTACCTGTTGTATACTTATATTGGATCCTTTAGTGTACTGCTTAAGGGCTCTGCCTTTGACATGGGAGACCACGGTGTGAATCTTGGCTTGGGTGAGTACCTATTCAGAAAGGAGTATTTAGGCAAGACTCCCTAACACTGCAGGGTGGCCTCTTGAGCGCGCCCTTCGTTGCAGCTCTTGAACACTTTGAGTCCAACAGGAGAAAAGGGCTAAACAAAATGTTAGGATTGTTATTATTATGATTACCAGCCACAAGCCCTTTTTAGAACCTCTTGGACCACAGTTCTTTGCTATGATGCCTTGGTGGCTCTAACTGCTGTATAATTGTTGTCCTCCCCGGTCTGTCTCATTACTTGTGTCCTACAACCTTCTTTGTTGTCCTGCTGACCAGTCTGCAGCTGCTCTGGGATGTCAGTCTATTGGCATCATCCCATTGATCACACTGACAATAGCATGCATGACTCGTCTGCATGAAATATTAAATAAAGCAGTGCCCTTTGTCGGACGGCCTTTTAACCAACCACTACAGAAAGCGCTGTGGGACAACTTAAGATCCCCAGGACTCTGTACTTAGCCCTAACCTTTTAATATCATGCACATATGGAAAGCATAGATCTATATTCGATGAGGAATAATGTGTAGACAATATTACTCGCCGCACAAACTCTGCTTCTCAAAGACGAGTAGTTTTTATTTTACTCTGCGGTTATTTTTTTGTCCTTGTTTCCCCTCTTTGTCCGCCTGGAAAGGAGGTCTGAGGAATAAGACGTAGCATTGGCAGTATTGTACCAGCAGACTATTTGTCCTAATCAGTGACACACATTTACTAGAATTGCTTAAAATGAACTATACCTCATATAGAAATCGCACATTTACAGCCGCCCATTCATCATCAGAAAATTGAGGGCCGGTTTTCAGATCCTCCGGCGGGGGACGTAGCATGCATCAAAATGTTAAAAAATGATTGGTGAGCGGGAACTGTCTGCCATTTATCAAGGAAAGGAAACATTATTTGCTAATTTTCCAAGCCAGCCTGTGACAGGGTGCTTCGTCTTCGGACCCGCGGTGACCAACATCGCCTCTCTGTTATTAGTACAAGTCAAGCGCTTTTTGGCTGTTGCTAACAAGACACATTTGTCTATCATACGTTTATTATCATTATTATTTTTTTCCTGTGTTGCCGGGCGGGTGGCAGAGGCCCAGGATCTCTCCGTTTTCATGATAGAAGGTTGTCTTGTGGTTTATTTTCGACGCTGCCGTAACTTTTCCCGGGGAGTCAAGGTGACGGTATCGACTGTGCTGTCCCAAAACTGACACAATATAGCAGTGAGCGGGCAGTCATTTGTCTTATAAAAAAAAAAAAAAAGGACAAAGAGGTCATCTGTGCTTCAATCAATAAAAGGTTCAGATTTTTGTTTTGGATCAGATGTCTATATAGCATTTCCTAAAGAATTAGCAAAGTTTGATGCGTGTGTAGTTGTAGACCTGTTTTATTTAATTTTTTGTTTTAAATGAGCAAAAGGGGAAACAAGTTCAGTTTTGGCAAGCAGTCAGGTTTCAGGTTGTAGTGTTTAATTTGAATTGAAAGTTGGAATGTGGTCGTCATTAACCTCTTTATGGTTGTTTGGCTACTCTAAATTACCAGCTTGGTGTTCAGTGAAGGTTAGAGCTTCCCATAGTTGTCCATATTGTCCCGTTGGATACATTCCAGTTGGATGTACAAGTTCATAGTTCTTTCTTGCTCTGTCCCTTCAGCACTCCTGATCCAAAGCCAAAATCCCACCCTAGACAGGTGTTGTGTATTCAGCTCCTGCTGCACAAAGTCCTTTGTTTCTGCTGTACCCCCACCCCACTCCATAAGAATGAACAATACTGCTTGGCAGTGCTGGACGAATATGTTCCATTTAACATGATGGAGTCACAGAGGACCACTATCTTAGACATGTTGTTGGGTTTTAATGCCTTAGAGAGTAAGACATATGCAGGTAATGAATGGCCAATACAGCTGGTCTGAATGTTGGTTTTAGGTCAGGACTAAATGGTGAGGGAATAGGTACAACATCTCTGGAATCGTTTGAGGGCCACGACCGCTCTTATATCTCTGTCTCACTACTGTTTTTTCCTAAACAACCACTGGTGTCATTTTGTGATCACTAAAACGCCACCAAAATTGACTGCTATTGTTCATGACCTCTTGTGTGTCCTCATATTGTCCCCAACCTCCTTTTGACACCAGAGCAAGTTGAAAGCTGCCCAGCGTGTCTGTGCAGTGGCCATTCTTAAAATTGTCGGCCACAATGATCAACAATTCTGTTATTCAGCGCCTTTTTGGCCATTTTGGAGGCTCTCAAGGGCCAGTTTTTAGCCCGTTGCTGTAGAATTTGTTTACTTTTTCCCCCCTAGTTTATTTACCAACCTCTTCTACCTGCGTATCAGCGGATACCATTCACAAAGCTCTGCTGGGATCAAGGGCCATTAGCTGGGCAGGAATTTCTGAGCCCGTAGACCGTTGTTCTCCCAAGTCAAGCATGGTACACACATCCTGTTTTGATTTTCCAATTTTACCACCTCTACGTACCATGAGGGTGAACATATTTTCAATACTGTGATCAGATTGTGCAGGTAAAGCTGAATTCAGGTTGGGGAACCTCACTGCAACGCCTCCCCACATACAAGGTTCCCCGATCCATCTTACTACCCACGGGAACAACTGACGTCACCTGACAGTGCGAATGGGAGGTCAAGCGATTGCGGTACTTTGCGTAGGAGTCGCGGGGATGATCTGTCGTGACAGTCATTATCCCCGCCAATCACCCTACGTGTAATTGCATGCCTGTATCCACGTCATGAGATCATGCAAACAATTGCTCGTCACTCAAAAAAAAATTCCAATTTCCAAATTTGTTATAAAAATTGCATAGTGGGTATGGGCCTTAAAGGACATCCGAGGTGAAAATAAACTGATGAGATAAACAATTTTTCCTGTTTCATTGTCTCTGCTCAATGACACCTTTATTGAAGTATGCCAGAGCTCAAATCTATGAACTATTGACCCTTTTTATCGCTTTCTTGCTCTCAAAAGCCATTTACTGACAGGAAAGTGTTTTGTGGCTGTAATTCCTTATCAGTGAGGGTAACGCTATAGTCTAACCCAGACCCGACCCAGACAGAAACTGTCACTTGCATTTCTGATGTTTAACTCTTTCAGGCAGAGAAAGGGGAAAAAAATGAACGCAGCCTAGGTATTTGTGTGCTTGGCACTGTACATACAAATGTCTATCTCATCATGTCACATGTCACCTTGGGTATCCTTTAAGCTGTCATACCACATGGAAGTGGTCAAGTTGGCCAATCAAAATGTGTGTACCAGGCTTTAGGGGCTGTATTTTGGACACGCAGCGATCCATCAATGCACATTGCACCAAAATAAATCGTCATATCATGCAACAGCAAAAAAGGTGGTGATTATATGGCATCTGGATCATTTTCGAGAATGCCTGTCGTTCATTTGCTTCTGAAATCCAGAAATCACACTGTCTGTCCCTTTGAGGCCACTGCCAGCTATTGACTTGTTATCCATTTGTAAAAGATGCATGGAAATTGCACTGTGAAAAAGGTATGACGTGACACCTGTCACCCCGGGCTTGGACATTGTAGCAGACAGCAGGGAACGGCTTTATTGTTTGCTGTGTTCCAGCTGTTTTCTCAGCCGCCTTGTTCACGGCGTTCTGGCCACCGCCGCTCCAACAGATGTAGTTCAGTAACACCTGGAGTGCTGAAGGCCATGGCTTCTTGTTAGGGACCGGGTAACTGTACACCAGGCCCCTCTGTTATGGTAGTCAATGAAAGCTTGTTGTTGTTGCATTTATTATGCTTAAATCTAGGATTTTCTTTCCCCTTTTTTCCCTGCTGTAGCCGGTCTCTTTGTAAAGGGAGCGGTAGAAGTGTGCGAGGAGGCAGAGGGCCAGATCCTCACGCGGAAATGTGTAAATCTGGGTATTGAGAGCTTTATAGAACGGTGAAAAATACAGAGAACGGTTCATTGACAACAGCTAATCGGGATTTAGATTATTGTTACGTGGTTATTGTATTTGTAGAGTCTGCTTTTATACAAAATAAGTTATTTATTTACCATGGTTATATATATATATATATATATATATATATATATATATATATATATATATATATATATATATATATTCATTTAGCATATTTTATTCCACTGTGCGCTCTTTGTTAGCTGCTCTCCATTCTTTAAAGAGACTCTGTAACAACATTTTCAGCCTTATTTCCTCTATCCTATAAGTTTCTATACCTGTTCCAATGTGGTCTGTCTTACTGCAGCCTTTCCTAGTTGCACAGTGGCTGTATTATCTCTGTTATATAGTCTAATCTTCTTTCCTTTGTCAGCTTTGTCGGCTCAGGCAGGAATGTGCTGCTCTGCTGTGATAGGTAGAAGTTATACACACCCTCTCCACGCCCCCTGCAGGTTCTGTGTGAGTCACAGACTGAACTCCTTTCAGCCTATCACAAACTGGTTAGCAGCCATGTAGTTTGTTTGTAAACACTGCCTAAAACTGGCAATTACAAGCCAGGATTGCAGCAGAGAGTGGCAGAAACAGCACAGAGGGGCCCAGGAGAAAATAAGGAATAGAATGGTATGCTTTTTATTGTAAGAATTTTAGTGTGCAGATTCTCTTTAATTAAAGTGGACCTGAACTCTTGCACAGGACAGAAGAAAAACATAGAGAAATGCACACTGTATGTATTTAGAGATTTTAGCCTGTCTAATTCCCCATCATATGTGACTAATTACAAGTTGTAATTTGATCTCTCAGCTGTGTCAGCTGACTGCCACGGCTGCAGTCTCATTCGTAAATACAGGATGTTAATATGTCTGCTTCCATGAAAGCAGGAAGTAGACACTGCAGATTTATTCCAGGATTTGTACCAGCTGTAACAAAGAAATGCTTTTCTTTAAAGGTTTTTTTATGCTCTTGCTCATCTTTTAGAACCGAGAGGATGTTCTGTATTCAGGTACACCTTAAAGGGAACCTGAAGCGAGAAGGAGATGGAGGCTGCCATATTTATTTCCTTCTAAACAGTACCAGTTGCATGGCAGTCCTGCTGATCTATTTGGCTGCAGTAGTGTCTGCATAAACAAACAAACACACACAGAACACTTATATCGCACTTTTTTCCTGGCGGACTCAAAGCGCCAGAGCTGCAGCCACTAGGACGCGCTCTATAGGCAGTAGCAGTGTTAGGGAGACTGGCCCAAGGTCTCCTACTGAATAGGTGCTGGCTTACTGAACAGGCCGAGCTGAGATTCAAACCCTAGTTGTCTGTGTCAGAGGCAGAGCCCTTAACCATTACTCCATTCAGCCACTGCATAACACCAGAAACAAGCATGCAGCTAATCTTGTCAGAGTTGACAATGTCATAAACCTCTGATCTGCTGCATGCTTTTTCAGGGTATATGTCTAAAAGCATAAGAGGCAGAGGATCAGCAGGACAGCCAGGCAATGTGCATTGCTTAAAAGGAAATAAATGTGTCAGCCTCCATACCCCCAGTTGTCGCCTGTGACAATATATACATGCATGAAGCATATACGTCAGTGAATGCACACTTGAAGACTGTGAACGGTCATCTGGGGCTGTGTCCCCTACCTACTGACAGGCCCTAGGGATAGCAATGCTTAGGAGAACTCGCGGAGAAGCATGTGATCAGCTGATGGATTTGTAAGATTCTGATTTGCCTGTGATGACTTCCTGGTGTAACGCATGATCATCATGATCGGCAAATCAGAGCCTTGCAAATGTATCAGCTGATCAAACTGGTCACATGCTTCTCCGTGAGTTCCCCTAAGCATTGCCATCCCTAGTGACGGCCTTGGTGGTGTACGACTCTGGTGGTATCCTACGCACATATCACATGTTCTCCATCTGCTGCATACTGAGGCTTTCTGAGCTGTGTGTGTTTGGTGCGAGGTGTAGTCTAACACAAGCATCTGTCTGTGCTATAATATTACATCTTGCCAAGAGGCACTGCCTCCCCTCAGAAGTGGCTGCAACCGATAGGCCGTTTTATGACTGGCTCTTCCATACCTGCGGGGCTGGGATTGGTAGATTTGTCCGGCGCTACAATAAGCCAGCAACAAGCATCTTGTGTCTGCAGAGTAAGCATGATTGTCTGAGTGCAATCCAATAGCCGCCGGCCAGGAAGCGATCTGCTCTGACTGGAAACTCAGCTTTTTTTTTTTCTATGTGTGCGGTTAGCATCATGGTCACATTTCTATAGCTCAGGGATTGCCCCCTTCAGTGTTATGTACATCTCTGCCAGACACTGACAGGTTGCCGCAGTAACAACTGTCTGAGCTGTTTCATGGCAGCCAGTTAGACTGGGAAGCTGTCAGCCATTCTCCAGCCTGTGCAGATGTTAAGGTAGCTGCTCAAATAGCTTTAAAGGGAACCTAAAGCAAAAGGGATAAAGAGGCTGACCTAGTTATTTCCTTTTAAAAAATACATATTGCCTGACTGTCCTGATGATCCTCCGCCTCTAATACGTTTAGTCATAGACCCTGAACAAGCATGCAGCAGATCAGGTGCTCTGATTGAAATTTGGCTGGATTAGCCGCATGCTTGTTTTCTGGTGATTCAGACACTACTGCAGCCAAAGAGCTTAGCAGGACAGCCAGGCAACTGGTATTGCTTAAAGAGACTCTGAAGTGAGTTAAAATCCATGTTTTTAACTTTTATTTATGTTAAGCACTATAGCTAGTGCTAAAACGCCGCATCCCAGTGGCAAAACGAGGGTTTTATACCCCCGAAATCCTCTGGGCTAATTGCGGGGAGCGAGAAGTGAGAGGAGAGTGAGGTGAAGAGGTCATTATTGGGGAAAAGCAGCTTGTTGTGCTGTGTGAGGAGTCTGAGTGAGGAGGGGGGAGGCAGGAGAGCAGCATTGGGGAAAAGCAGCTTGTTGTGCTGTGTGAGGAGTCTGACAGTGAGTGAGGAAATGGGAGGCAGGAGAGCAGCAGTGGGGAAAAGCAGCTTGTTGTGCTGTGTGAGGAGTCTGACAGTGAGTGAGGAGATGGGAGGCAGGAGAGCAGCAGTGGGAAAAAGCAGCTTGTTGTGCTGTGTAAGGAGTCTGGCAGTGAGTGAGTAGGGGGGAGGCAGGAGAGCAGTATTGGGGAAAAGCAGCTTGTTGTGCTGTGTGAGGAGTCTGGCAGTGAGTGAGGAGATGGGAGGCAGGAGAGCAGCAGTGGGGAAAAGCAGCTTGTTGTGCTGTGTGAGGAGTCTGGCAGTGAGTGAGGAGGGGTGAGGCAGGAGAGCAGCAGTGTTTCATTTGACATTTGTCACAGACTCACAGCCAGCCAGTGTGCTATTGTGTTGAGCTGCAGCATGTCATGTGAGAACATCAAATGAAGCAGAGTCAATTGTTGTGTGCTGTGCGATCATTCCAAATTGCGGGGGGGGGGGGGGGGGGGCGGCATCATTACACATTTGCCTCAGGCAACAAAAAGTCTAGAACCGGCCCTGGCTGTAGTTTGCTCTTTTTTTCCTCCCCAGGCATATGTCTAGCAATTCTTGATAAACTCTTAGTGTGTTTATACTATGCGAGTTTATGTTTTTACTGCTACAGGCGTGTAAAGCACCGAATGCTGCGATCCTCAGATCTAGGCCTCAAAGCCCTGGCTGTCTATACTATCTGTTTTGTGCTAATGGGTGAATGATGTCTCCAGTCAGTTTTATAGAGGTGTTTTCATGCCTGAGCTGTTTATCTTTATTGTTTTGTGTTTTTTTCCTCTTCTGTCAGCTATTGATTAGGCTATTGGTGAGATCTGATACTGAGCTGATACAGAGGATGGTAAGTGAATGCATGGACTGCTGTACTGGTTGTCTTTAGGCAGTCTGAGTATTGTTCTTACTATCCTCTATCCTCTCTGTATGTTATACTACTGTGCGCTAACAAGGTCCACCAGGCGTATTCTATATTACTCTTTACATACTTTATACTGTCTCCACATGGCGTATTTCACAGTATTTATGCATGGTGTAGGTGGGAGATCCTGTCTGTGTTCCCTGTGGAAACTTTAATGTGTGCAATTGTCCTTTCTCTAGTTATCTTTATTTAAAACGGGATGGTCAGCCACAAAATCAAATTCCATTTAACCACTGCTCTGTGTTTATTATGCAGTGCAAGCTTTCCAATCTAATCAGAAATGTTGCTGTAATAAATCCTATCTCAGTCAGCCTGGCTCTATTTTGTACATTGTGGAGGAGAAGGAATCTTGTCCTCTCCCCACCCACATTCCTGCTCCTCTCTGATTGGCTGAGGGCAGTTCAGTGTGAAGCTGCTGAAATCTGATCTTTGCTGTGCTCACGTGTTTAAAAAGCAAGCTAGATATGGAAGTGCTGTTTCTAAGAGGAAAAAAAAAAGAGTAAGGGAGGAAATGACATCAGGATTGGCTTCAGTCAGAATAAGCCAAAATGGAAAATGCCCGGAACAGTTGTCTCTATTTACTACATAAAATTCACTGAAAGCAAAACGTGGACAGTACAATACATATGTTATGTAATCTACTTATATACAGTATGTGCTTTTTTTTCTCGTGGGTTAGTATGGCTGTCCCTGCTGCTTTAATAGGACACTGGTTTCTAAAGGCAGCTCAGTTGGCTGATGGTGTAATGGTTAAGGGCTCTGCCTCTGACACAGGAGACCAGGGTTCGAATCTCGGCTCTGCCTGTTCAGTAAGCCAGCACTAATTCAGTAGGAGACCTTTGGCAAGTCTCCCTTACACTGCTACTGCCAATAGAGCGCGCCCTAGTGGCTGCTGCTCTGCTCTGGCGCTTTGAGTCCGCAAGGAGAAAAGCGCAATATAAATGTTATTTGTCTTGCCTTGTCTCAATACTTTCTCTTACTCTTCATTCACTATGAGGTGGAACAGTGTAGGAAACATACGTGTGGAACTTAAAGTAATTTTAACACAAGCCAATGTTCATTACCAGACATAAGAGTAAACGAGGCATAACCGAGGATGGACTTACCAAGGCCACCAGAAACAAGAGTAAATGAGGCATAACAGAGACTGTAGGATGGACTTTTCAGGGCCAGTGTAGGGAAACCGTAGCAGAAATAGTGTTTGTCCAGAGCAAACTTCAGGCTGCTGGTTTCTTATAAAAAATTTAGACCTGATAGGTTGCCCTGGGCATCTGACTTCATTACTTCTGCTCCAGTTCTCTTTCAGAAATTAGCCCCTATCTCTCGTATTGCACAAGTTCCTTGTTGGACAATGTGGTTAGCTCATAAATAGCTGAAGGACATGATGACAGTCAATCAAATTTCAGATAAGCCATTAAGTGTAGTCTTCATGGACCCCAGAATCACAAATTGGGGGAAGTATACTAACATTAATGACCAACACAGGTTGCTCCATTTTGAAATAATCTGATCTCAAAAAAAGTGTCTACCAGCACCCCCCCCCCCCCCCATTTTTTTTTATTCCGCAAACAAATGAAAATGTAGACTCTCAGGCGTAGGAAGCACCAAAGCACCACAGCAAAATAGAAAAATAAGGGTGATATAAGTGAAGAGGCTAGAGTTGAGGTTCTTAAAGCCTTAATAATAACATTATTGGCAAAAACACTTTGTCCTCCTAAGCACAAATGAATTAAAGGATACCCGAGGTGACATGTGACATGATGAGATACACATGTGTATGTACAGTGCCAAGCACGCAAATAACTATGCTGTGTTCCTTTTTTTCTTTCTCTGCCTGTAAGAGTTAAATATCAGGTATTTAAGTGGCTGACTCAGTCCCCTTTTATCTCTTTCTTGCTCTCAGAAGCCATTTTCTGCTAGGAAAATGTTTTATAGTTGGAATTTCTTTGCAGTGAGGATCACTTCCTGTCTGAGTCAGGACTGAGTCAGCAGCCACTTACATACCTGAAATTTAACTCTTTCAGGCAGAGAAACAAAAAAAGGAACACAGCATCGTTATTTGTGTGCTAGGCACTGTACATACACATGTCTATCTCATGTCACATGTCACTTTGGGTATCCTTTAAGATGAAATGGGGTCCTAGGCAAGATGGCAGTTGATTTGGTCGGGGCTAGCATCCACCAGGCCCCTAGATTCTCTCAAGGCCCTAGGCAAATGCCTAGGTTTGCCTTGTGGATGATCCACCTCTGGTCCTAAGGTGTGGTAGAAAATTCACGCAAACATGGACAGAACATCGTGCCTTGGCATTAGTCTGTTTAGCAAGGAAAAAACGAAAGAGACGCCAGTGCAAAATGCAACAGTTCGGCCATCAAAAAATATAGGGTATTGTGGTTTCCTATATTTATCCTCCTGTTTTTACATAGAGGGTGGGAAAGGTCAAATTCCGGCTGAAAGACTTTATACGATGTGGTCAAGGTTGCTCCATTGGTGAACTTCCCTTGATTGGAGGTTTATTGAAGGAACCTTCCATGAAATTTGCCTGGTCTCTTGACATCGTCTTTACTGGACAGGATTACACCGTGATAATACAGGTATCCTTTGAAGAATACACAGAGGCATTACAAGCAATTCATAATTTTCCCTCGATGTTCTGTGTCAGGCGAAGCACAATGGGATCAAATCCTCTTTTACATCTCTCGCACTAAATAGGTTGTAATAGCCTGTAGGTTGTAGACTTAGCAAGTCAAGGATATTAGTCCTGCTTCAACAAGCAAGGCTTGCCCGCCCGATGACTGATGCCTTCGCCCCCTCCACGCCTTTTGTGTTTTCCTATGCGGCGCGGCGCGCCCGGCTTAGCCCGATGCGTCCTGTGATTGAAATTCATTGCCAAATTTATTGAGAAATTAATGAGAAAAGGTGCGAAGTATTGACTTTGAGAGGAAAACACAACTCATCTTGAATGAGGAGGAAAATGCAGCAATAATTTAGCTGCTATTGATTTTGCCCTGTCCATGTATTGATCCTCATTTTACAATATTAATTTGCACCTGCGATCAGCTGCAAAGGGAACTGATTTCATTTCTGGGGCCGTGTTAATGTACAAAGCATTAGAAGCGGCGGAGTAGGCGAGGAGCCCCCCCAGCCCGTCGCCCACCATCTTGGATATCGCTCCTTCATCCCCCTGCCGGGGTCTGTGCACTTGTTACCGAAATAGACTAAAAATTAATTTCTTTTTTTTTTTTCGGTCGGACAAAATATTAAAGCGGGTTCTTTGTGAAATGTATACGGCTCCTTAGCCCCGTAGGCTGTATTTCATCCGCCAGCGCGAGGAACGATCAGCAACGTGAGATTCGGACGGCGTCTCATCATCAGGCCCGCATTGGTTCAAAGTTCATGAAATTTCTATGAGCATTGATCTAAACGCATTGATTTTTTTTTCCTCAGCAGATCTTTGAAATTTTAATTTCCCAAGCATGTGAATTTCTCATAGATGAAATGTACTAGCTACAGACAGTGGATGATAAAGTGGACGGGTTAGCATTATTTTCCAAGCCTCCTTTTTTTATTCTTTGTAAAAGACAAGGGGGGGGGGGGGGTGCAAAAAAGGCATTTTGTGGAAGAGTACACCCTGCCAAAATAGACAAGGAACGTGTTGCACAATCTTTGTCTTCAACAGCATGGTGTCCTCAAACGTATTTTTGATTTTCCACATACAGGACAAAAGTAGGTGCACACCAGCAATCTGCCTGAAAACAATGGTATACTCTTTCAAGTGGTGCAATATCTGGTTTAACAAAGATCCATAACATAGTACTCAAGAGAAGGCATAGAATTCAGGCCCACTTGTATAGTAAAGCTTCCATACATTAATCATCATCTTTATAAAAAATTGGCAGCATAATATAAACAAAACAATACTTCTCGAGTCTAGTAGATAACTGGTGCAGCAATTGGTGATGAAGCTTACAAGAGGTACGGAGGCTGGTTGGTCGACGATCGTTTCGGTCTTGACAAAGCCCTTATAGAGGGGCGAAACGATCGTCGACTAACCAGCCTCCGCGCCTCTTGTATGCTTTATTACTAATTGCTGACTGTACCAGTTATCTACTGGACTCGATAAGTATTGTTTATATTGCCAATTTTTTATGAAGATGATGATTAAAGTTTGGAAGTTTTACTACATAAGCAAGTTGCTCCTGGATTCTATGCCTTCTACTGAGTACTATATTTTTGATTTTGTTGGAAAAAACAAAATGCTATTAAAAATGATCTTTTCATTCTGGTTTGCAACATGTTACAGCTTTTTAAAGTGGACCTGAAGTCTTGCACAGAACAGAAGGAAAACCGAGAGAAATCCACCCTATATGTATTTAGAGAGTTTAGGCTGTCTAATTTCCCTTCATCTGTGACTAATCACCACTGTAATTTGATCTCTCAGCTGTGTCAGCTCAGGAATCTCGACAGTCCTCGGCTGAGCAGCTAATATGTAAACCCTATGTCTGTTTCCATGAAAGCAGGAAGTAGACACACTGCAGATTTATTGCAGGATTTGTATCCGCTGTAACAAAGAAATGCTTTTCTTTAAAGGTTATTATGCTGTTGCTTATCTTGTAGAGCAGAGAGGAAGTTCTGAGTTCAGGTCCGCTTCAACTCTTATCAGGAAGCTCAGATTTAACTTATTTGCAGCCATGGCAACAGAACAGTTCTTGGTGTACATTTTTTTTTTTGGTATACAGAATGCCTCCAGATTCTCATCTTCTCTGCTTGAGTAATTTGTGGTGTTGTTTTGACATCTCCAGTCAGTCAGCAATTACAGCAGGTTGACATTTCTGTTTAGCATTTTATCTTAACTATTTGTTATGCTGCTTGTGATTTTTATTTACAGGTCAAAAACTAGGTAAGAAGGTAAAACAATGTTTGCTAAACACCTCGCAATGCTTTGCTATGAGTTAAGGGATTTTTGCGTCCTCTTAATAAGCCTTGGTATACAACACTGCAGTCTTTTGCCACTGAAAATGGCTTGTCCATTTGATCTTACGTTCTTCAGCCACTTCCTGTTCCTGTCAATCATATAAATGCAGCGCAATGTGTGTGCAGCAGCTGATAAGTCTTTATTACTTTTGATTGGTCAGCTACCCAGCAAAGACTTGAGCGGTTGTTTGCGGATTGGCCTGTAGCAGCTAAACTAGTGATAAGGTAAAGTAGGTGTGGTCTGTAGTGGATGCTGGGGCCAAGCTGGTGATAAGGTAATGTGGGCGTGGTCTATGATGGGTGTTACAAGCTGAGCTGGTGGTAAGGTAGGTGTGGTCTGTAGTGGGTGTTGAAGCCAAGGAGGTGATAAGGTAATAGGGGCGTGGTCTGTAGTGGGTGTTACAAGCTGAGCTGGTGGTAAGGTAAGTGTGATCTGTAGTGGGTGTTAAAGCTGAGGAGGTGATAAGGTAATGGGGGCGTGGTCTATGGTGGGTGTTACAAGCTGAGCTGGTGGTAAGGTAGGTGTGATCTGTAGTGGGTGTTAAAGCCAAGGAGGTGATAAGGTAATGTGGGTGTGGTCTATGGTGGGTGTTACAAGCTGAGCTGGTGGTAAGGTAGGTGTGGTCTGTAGTGGATGTCAAAGCCGAGGTTGTGATAACGTAATGGGGGCGTGGTCTGTAGTGGGTGTTGAAGCGGAGGTGGTGATAATATATAAGGTGTATTCCATGGTGATTGCAGGAGGTCAGGTGATGATAGAGTAGACTCAGTCACCCCCACCTGCATTCCTACTCCTGACTTTATAGCATTGGCAGACACTGTAAACATTACCCTGGTCCTGGTAGGGCTTCTGGTACAAATTCCCCTTTCTGTGCATACAAAAAGATAACCCATTTGATGTGATGCAATGCAGTGGTGCCGGGCTGTCATCATTCAACTGCTTTATCTTCTAAACTACACTTTTTGTTTGTTTTTACTCCCTGCTGTCATGGTAGCAGACATAGGGTTAACATCCCGTATTTACGAATTAGCTGCTCTGCCGAGGCTGACAGCTGACACAGCCAAGAGATCAAATTACAATTGTTAATAGTCACAGATGAGTCGGAAATTAGACTGGTTAAACTCTCTAAATACATACAGGGTGCATTTCTCTGTTTTCCTTCTGTCCTGTGCAAGAGTTCTGGTCCGCATTAAGATCTACTCTTCCAATCAAACGCCTAGTTTCCTTTGACTCCTACAGGCTTGTCTTAATACAACTCATTCCCTCCTTTTTTTTTCCCTCTCGTTTTTTTTTTATTTGTAAAAGCAATTTGTGACATCGAGCCGCTCAGGAGCATCCAGGGGGATAAAGAGAGGCATTCTTTAGCAGACAATGATTTGAACACAGCAGTATTTAACACCTGGTCAACTTCACCTACTTACTTATCAGTAGGACATTTAATAACCACTAGGTGATATAATTGCTATTGACATCTGTCCCCCCTTCGGATTGTGCTGCTTAATGCGTAAACGACTTGTCAGCAAATAGCACTTTGTCACTGAAATCACGAACACCCTCTAGAGGAATGTCCCCGAATTGAGCAATTTAATTTTACCTTATTTAATTTTTACACATTACGACCAGTCAGGGTGGTGGCCTCCGCGCTCGCGGGAAGGATGATCAAGAAGACAAAAATAAACGAAAAATCTTATTTAACAGCCCTTCCAATTGTTTTTGTTTTTGTTTCTTCGCTTCTTCCATTGACGCTCTTTTGTTGTGTCCATTAAAGAAAGAGAAGTGCAGATGCTGTTATTATGTAGTTACGCTGCTAATGTGAAAAACTACCTCATTACCAGGATCTGTTTGTAACTAGAAAATGACTGCATTATGACAAATGCATGATTGGGAAGTTCCAGGAAGATGATCATTATTGAAATGAAACTAGAACTGGCTTAATGGGCGCAACCAGCAGCTGGAAGAGAGCAAATGAATGCCTTCCTGTTATTATTATGGTAGGCAGTCCCCCCCCCCCCCCTCCTCTGTCAAGAGGAAAATGTGTGTCAGTCTCAGATTCCTTGTATCTCTGCCTCTCCCGCTGCACGTTGGCTGGAACAATGGCATGTCCGTGCTAAAAGCAGCGCACTTCCTGTTCTATGGGTTTTCCTTCTGTGCTTCCAGCCCAGGACTTAAAGGGAAATGCCGTTTTCGATAAAGTCCAAGTTCAATTTCTTTTCGTAATTTTTTTTAAACTTAAAGCCTTCCTCCCACCTCCCCTCTCCCCCCCCCCAAAAAAAAAAATCCACAGGCCCCAGGATGTAGCTACAGGAGTGAAACCCTATCAGCAGCAGGGGGGGGGGGGGGCTGTGGGGGGCCTCAACTACTAACCTTCCCTTCCTCCAATAAGTTGGTCCATCTTTCAGATCAGGTGTTTTGTGGCTACAGTGTGAAGATTATGATGTCCACAGTCCACACTTGTTTTATGACCCTCACAAGATGGGCCTCCAGGGTGTGAGGGTCACCAGGGGTAGGCGAGGGAAAGGGTGGGATTATTGGGGAGCCCCATCAAAGCTTTGATTGGGGCCCGCATGATCTGTAGTTATGACCCGGCACATGCTTCTAACTACCACCATACTCACAAAATCAACACTTTGAGTCTTCAGTGTGTGGATGCTTCTGTCCTTGCAGAAGATAGTCTCCACATCATTGTAGTCTCTTGGTGCTCTATAATACCTTCTGGGAGGGGCCATTACACATGTGCCACCCAGTGGCTCCCTTTCTGCCATATTTTTTTTTGGGGGGGAGGTTACAGTTCTACCCACAAATTTAATTATGGAAAATGAAGGTATTGAGGCCATGGGGTAGGTGGAACACCCTTGGTGGGATGTGGAAGGACAGGGGTCAAGCTTTCCCCTCAAGCGCCCTCAGTTTGTTTCTATAGGAATGAGGTGTGACCAGTAAGAACCATGGCATCTGTTGTGTTCAGTAGTCACGGAGGCAGGATAACTGAAACTAGGTTTATGTACAGGATTCATCACCTAAGCAGTGTCTTCACATCATGTTCCTAGCCAGATCATCACAGGAACCAACGACCCACAACGGTCCAGATAAGCTTATGCAGCAATACAAGCAGAACAGTGCTATCTGCAGCCCAGTTGTATAAACTCTACACTACAGCATCCAGATGTCCAAAAGTGGGAGTTAGTACAGTGAGCAACAGCATTGTGAGGAGACATCACCCCTAAAACTGAGCCTGCCCTATGGTGGTTGAGGAACGCTCCTGGTTAGCATGGGGTACTTTGGAAAACATTCTGCAAACACAAATTGGCGCTGCACAATTTTTTAGCATCTGCAGATCTTTTGCATCCAGCTATGAGTTTCCAAGCTGAAATTCCACTTCTATACAACCACGGTAACTATACTGTCTCATGTACGGAGTCTTCTATCATTTACTTCTGCACAAGTCATTAACTAAAGATAATCTATACTTTCATATATTTGCCTTTTTTCTCCTGGACCAAAATATACATTGAAGAGTAGTTTGTTCTCTCTTTTTTGTTGAAATATGCAAGTTTATGAACCAAAACTTTTATTCTACTTAGTAGTACAGGCATGGGCAAACTTGGCCCTCCAGCTGTTAAGGAACTACAAGTCCCACAATGCATTTGCCTTTATGAAGCATGACTGTGGCTGTTAGACTCCTGCAATGCATTGTGGGACTTGCAGTTCCTTAAAGGACAACTGAAGAGAGAGGTATATGGAGGCTGCCATGTTTATTTCCTTTTAAGCAATACCAGTTGCCTGGCAGCCCTGCTGATCCTCTGCCTCTAATACTATTAGCCATAGCCCCTGAACAAGCATGCAGCAGATCAGGTGTTTCAGACTTTAAAGTCAGATCTGACAAGACTAGCTGCATGCTTGTTTCTGGTGTTAAATTCAGATACTACTGCAGAGAAATAGACCAGCAGGGCTGCCAGGCAACTGGTATTGATTAAAAGGAAATAAATATGGCAGCCTCCATATAACTCTTACTTCAGTTCCCCTTTAACAGCTGGAGGGCCAAGTTTGCCCATGCCTGTACTAGTACAATATATATTTAGTATCATTTTAATGTTTAATATTTGGATGCAAATTCATTTATATTTTGTTACGTTGGGCATTGAATAAAGACATGAATATATAGCTACATGCTCTGTTTTTGAAATAACCGTGTGCCAATGTTACAGTAGAGCCTGTTAATAGAGTCTGTCTGTACCCCAAGGGCTGTGTGTGCCTTTTGCAATCAATCAGTGTAAACCAGGATGAAATAAACATTCCTGTATGGAAGTGTTTTTATCATGTAATAGAAGTAATAGAAGTAATTATTTCAACAGTGCGCACATACAATTACTCACACTTTCTCTCTGTACACATAAGCAAGCAAGCGCGCACACACACACACACACACACACACACACACACACACACACACACACACACACACACACACACATACTGTACACACACACACACACACACACCTCTGTTGTCTGCACATACTAATAAACACACATACATTTACAAGTGTGCACACTCACAAAGAAACACACACCACACATGCAGCACAACACACACCCATCACACTGCACACACATACACATTACACAACATACACAGGCACACAAAATGCAGAACACAACACCCACTCATCACAGGCAGACACCACTTACTACACACACAACATATACACACCATTACCTAAATCCACACACACACACACACACACACACACACACACACACACACACACACACACACAATACAATACAATACAATAACATTTGTAAAGCACTTTTCTCCCATAGGACTCAAAGCGCATAGCTGTGTCTCAGATTAATACAGGGTTTCAGGCTGGGTTGTGTTACAGAGGAGATAGTCAGATGTTCATGAATGCCAGACTGAAAAGGTAGGTTTTCAGTTTAGACTTAAATGCTTCCAGGGATGGGGCTGTCCTGATTGGGTGTGGCAGGGAGTTCCAAAGTGTAGGGGCAGCATGACAAAAGGCTCTGTCTCCAAAGGTTTTGAGGTGGACTCTGGGGGTGACCAAGGTGTTACGTCCTTTTGATCTAAGATTGTGGGGGGTGTGATGTAGTTGCAACAAGTCCTTCAGGTATCCAGGGCCCAGATTGTGCAAGGATTTGAATGTCAGTAAGCCAATCTTAAACAGAATTCTCCATTTTATCGGTAGCCAGTGGAGTGAGCTCAGGGTTGGTGTTATGTGGCAATGGCGGGGTTGGCTCGTTAACAGCCTTGCGGCGGCATTCTGTACTAATTGCAGGCGGCGTAAGGGCCTGTTCATACTTGCTGCGTTTGTAGAACGCGTATAAATTCAAAGAAACGCAAGTTGAAAAACGCATGCGTTTTTCTTGCGTTTGAATGCGTTTTCTATTGCGTTTTGCACAAACACGTGACCCAGGGGAAAAAAAAGAATTATGGGAACCGCAGAGGAAAACGGACGCTAAAAACGCAATAGTACGCGTTTTTGATACGCGTCCATAGACTTTCATTGCGTCCGTTTCTATGCGTATCGCACAGAACTGCGTGCAGCAATGCGGATGAGAAACGTATGCGTCTCATACGCATACATGTGAACTAGCCCATTCAAAAGCATTAGGAGCCGTTTCTATGCGTTTTTGGTACCCGGACATGTTCCCTGAAAACGGCTAGGAACGCATATAGTCTGAACAGGCCCTAAGTCTTTCTTATGCAGGCCTGTGTAGAGGACGTTGCAGTAGTCTAACCTTGATGTGACGAAGGCATGAACTAGGGTTGGAAGATCCTCTGAAGGAATTAGGTGTTTAATCCTTGCAATATTCCTTAGGTGAAAGAAGGAATGTTTCACAACAGCTGAGATTTGATTCCTGAAGCTTAATTTCCCATCAATCAGTACTCCCAGGCTGCGCACACAGTCTGAGTTGTTCAGGTCTGAGCTCCCTATCCTTAGCGGTGTTGGTTGAGACTGGAGCTGCTTTGCTGTTGAGCCCTGGCCCTCGATAACAAGAACCTCAGTTTTGTCAGCATTAAGTTTTAGCCAATTATTATTCATCCACTCCTGAAGCTCAGCTAAGCATGCGTTTATTTGTGGACTAGGGTCTGTGACATCAGGTTTGAATGACAAATATAGCTGGGTGTCATCAGCATAGCAATGATATGTCACACACACACACACACACACACACACACACACACACACACACACACACACACACACACACACACACACACACACACACACGTACAACATACACACTCACAACACACATAAACAACACACATCCACACTACTCACTAACACATACTAACTAATAACACACACACACACCACTCACTAACACAACACACATGAACACACATCCACACTACTCACTAACATCACACATACATACGCATGCATACAACAACATGCACACACACACACACACACACACTAACACATACTAACTAATAACACACACACTCACACACACACACACACACACCCCACTCACTAACACATACTAACTAATAACACACACACTCACACACACACACACACACACACCCCACTCACTAACACAACACACATACATACACATACACACAACAACATACATACATACATACACACACACACACTACTCACTAACACATACTAACTACTAATAACACACACACACACACACGCACACACACACACCACTCACTAACACATACTAACTAATAACACACACACACACACACACACACACACACACACACACACACACACACACACCCCACTCACTAACACAACACACATACATACACATACACACAACAACATACATACATACATACACACACACACACTACTCACTAACACATACTAACTACTAATAACACACACACACACACACGCACACACGCACACACACACACCACTCACTAACACATACTAACTAATAACACACACACACACACACACACACACACACACACACACACACACACACACACACACACACACACACACACACACACACACACACACACACACACACACACACACACACACACACACACACACACACACACACACACATTACTGCAAATGGAGACATAATGTAAAGAAGAAGCCTCCCCCCAGATGTAATATCTCAGGCCTGCCTGGTTACTGGTAAGATGAATCCGCTGCAGGCTTCTCCTGTCTCTCTGGGGCCTCAGTGATGAGTTATCCCCATTAGAATTCCCATTTCCTCCCAACGGCTGTGGTCAATAGAAAGTCAAGTGAGGGTGTCGCGCTTCCCTGACTCTTCATAATATGGAATAAAAAAAATTAATTGGGAAATCCAGCTGTAAGAGAGTGACACCTAACTGATCTAGAGGAGGGCGGAGGCAAGCGATTGCGTGGAAATCATGCTATTGTATTCCTTGGGAGATACAAGAATGCAGAGGGGGGTTCAGAGACTAGCGGGTGGATGGGTGCCATGGGGGAACCTGGGTACAGATTCTCCATTATTCTGTCTACGCCGAGCACTGGACACATCAGGGTGAACAGAATGCAGTTTTCAGGGGTTTTGGTGCACTGAAGCACCCGTAGGCAGAACAGTAAGGTGAACTGAATTATACAACTCATATCCAGACTTCTAAAATGTGGTCCAATTGGTGAACCGTACAGGACATCTGAACTGAGAAGGAAATGGAGGCTGACCTATTTATTTCCTTTTAAACAATACCAGTTGCCTGGCAGCCCTGCTGATCTCTTTGGTTGCAGTAGTGTCTGAATCACATACCTGAAACAAGCACGCACCTTGCAACTGAAGTCCAACTAGACTAGGTTGGACTTCAGTCAGAAAAATCTGATCTGCATGCTTGTTCAGGGTCTTTGGCTAAGGGTTTTAGAGGCAGAGGGGTAGCAGGACTGCCAGGCAATGGGTATTGTTTAAAAGGAAATAAATATGGCAGTCTCCAGATCCCTCTCAGTTTAGGTATCCTTTAAAGGGAACCAGTGCCAGACATGCATTTCTAATAATTAAAGCTGAATACTCACCTGAAGATGGATCGAAGAACCTCACAGCGACGCGTCCTGATGAACGAGCGATCCCCGACCCATCGCCCTACCTGCCGGGACATAGTATTGTCACCTGTGCAAAAATTGCAATGCCCCCCTCCTTATTCACAGCGCAGCACATACTGAGCGTTGCTATTGCATAGGTATGCTTATATCTAGTTCAATTAAGCAACTGTTCAACAAGGAAAAAGGTACTCTGCCACGTGCAATCAGTGAAGCTTGCATACAGAAGCTTTCTGCAGTGTTTTCGTAAGCTGGCCATATACTATATAATTTGTCTGTGTAATCCTTGCCTTATCAGCATCTATTTGATAGGAGGACTAGCAGAATGGATGTCATTTGGATATATAGCTCAGGTAGATCCTTCTACAGCATAGGGAAGGTAAGATGGTTTATTGGTTGTACAGTCAGAATGTATACCATATAGCCAACATCAGCCTTCTCTTCTGCCCACTATCAAAAAGAGAAGGATGAGATCACATGACTATTGCTGTATGAGCTGAATTTAGTTACGGAATACTCTTTCATTTCATTTAGAGCACTGCTATCTTGGGGTGTCTCCCCCCCCCCCCCATGCTAAATTCCTGGAGAACCACTTTAATCTACATACTCTTCTTTGGTTTCATAAACAGACGTTAATTAAACTATATTCCATCTGCGATAAGCGGCAAAGCAAGGCAATGGAGCTGCCATCCTATATTAATGTGTAGTTTTGTTCACGTCTAAATTATTCATTCTTAACAAACCATGCATCCAAACATGATAGCATTTTCATTTTTTTTACATGTAATAATACAGGCCTACTTAATCAAGTGCGCTGCAAATGGCGCTTTTTTCGTCCATGTGCGGCCCGATCGCCCTGCACTAAAGGCAGCTGCCATGTTGGCTTTGGCTCATTCTAAGCGAACTGACATCACGCGTGTTAAATTTTCATCGATCACGCCATGATTAATCCCCCAAGTACACGCCGGTGACTTAAATATTTAGCTTGCTTCTCCTGTTATGACTCGGAATGCACGGCGAGCCGGTCGGATTAAACTCCGGAGCACTCAGAAGTATTTAAATATGTATCGTCCTGCGGCGGCGGGGCGGAAGAATCATGGAGTACATTTGGTGGTGTCAGACTCTATTTGTATGACCTGCCGTGGATGTTGGCCTGCTTGTGATAACAGGGTATCTGCCTTCTCCAGGACCTGCCTGATTGCTTGCTTCAGTTGGCATGGAATGTGATTCTGTCGTCGTTTTCAACTCCCTCTGTTCATTCAGGTTTTTATTGCTGTGTAATTTTCCTATTCTAAAATAGCAGCTCTCCAACCAAAATGACTATGCATTAGGCCTCGCGCTAGCCTGCTCAAATGGATATTAATACAGTTTATCTCAAAAAGGACGAATAATGTATTTCAAACAGATAAAAGGCCTCCCATTAAATGAGGAATGTTAATATCTTATTGCATAGTTAATACAGAGATATTTCACAAGGGAAGGCTGCTTTATGGCTTCTGATACGAGATGCTGGAAATATGTCATGCCGGGGACGATAGCATTGTCCCACCGTTCAAAGAGCCACAGTATAGGCGGCGTATTATTCCTTTTACACCAATTAGCGTGTTTCTCATTCTGCCGGGCTGAGAGCGATGAGGAGAGGCCGGTAATCCAGCCAGGATTGGTCTGTCTCGAAGGGTGGTAGATTCTGATCGGTGGGATCAAGGCAGTTTCCAGGCTAAATTGCACCCGGGGCAAGGGTGTGAAAATTGCGCCCCCTTTCCCCACACACCTGTGGACTCACAAACCCTTACTCTTTAGGGACAGTCACACAGCCACAGGTCCCAAGTAGATCTACCTACTTACTAGTGACCAGCCGCTCATCCAGGAGGAAGCAAGGACCAGGAAAACACACAGGCGAAGAGAGCCTGGAAAGCCGACTCCTCCATGGGCGCCATGCACTGACAGCCTGCATTACCGCTACTGGACATCAGGTGTCATCACACGGTGGTGACATGATGATGACTTGACGTTGGATGCAGGTAGCCCAGGAGGAGTCGAGGAAGGTGATCATACAAGTATTCTTCTTTCTTCTTCCATTTGGCTGCACACGCGTTACCAGCTCCCTAGCGGTTATGTCCTTCTGCCTGCGCCTTCCTTCTTCTACTTCCCGGTCTGCACCCAGGGCGGTCGGCCTATCCGCGCTGCCCAAGAAATGGCCCTGGGTGGGAATGGGATGTGGGGTCCTACATTTTACAAATCCCAACGATGAGTCTGATGATGTTGACTATGGCTCTTAAAAGTGCACGTAAAATACTGTCGGCCTATAATAATTCAATCTAGACACAGCTTAGTTATTGATGGCTTGAGTGTTTAAGGAAATCTTAAGGTTTTGTAGGCAACGCAATCATCTAAGGGAGGCTAGGTATAACTGTTAAAGCTAGGAGGTTAAAGTAAGGTGTCAGTAAGGAGTTTATGTTCAGGAAGAAGGTTAGGGATAGGTGTGAGGAAGAGGTTTACATTGGGTGAGGTTTTCTTTAGGTAAGTGGGATATGTGTACATTTGGGGAGAGGTTAGGGTTACATAAAATGAATATAGGTGAAAGGTTGGGGTGAGGAGTGAGGAATATTTTTACATTTGGGTGAGGTTTGGGTGAGGTTAGGGTGAGGTGTGAGGAATATGAGGAAGATGTTTACACTTGGGTGAGGTTAGGGTGAGGTGTGAGTCATATGAGGAAGATGTTTACGTCTGGTGAAGTTAGGGGTTTACAATTGGGTTATATTAGGTAAGAAGAATATGTTTACATTTGTGAGAGATTAGGGTTACGCAAGATGAATATGTTTGGAGGGAGGTTAGGTATGAGGAACATGCTTACATTTGGTTGAGGTTAAGAATGGATGAGGTAGGAGGAATATGTTTACATGTGGGGGAGGTTAGGGTTACGTAAGATGAATATGTTTGGGAGGTTAGGTTGAGGTGTGTGGAATATGTTTAATTTTGGTGAGGTTAGGGTTACTGGGTTAGGTGTGTGGAAAGGGTTTACATTTGGATGTAGGTTGAAGAGGTCCCGCTGCACCAAAATATAGCATAAAAATCCAATCTTTATTGAAGCATCTGTGGATATACAGAGAAACAGCTGATGCGTGTCAGAGCAAAAGGTGGCTCCATAGTCATAGCTCTTTTCATCCTATCTTTATGTATGTGGCTTTGAAGTCCTGCTCCTGAGTAAGCAGGTGTGTGGTGGTTGTAGCGATCTTTTTGTTCCAGAGAATCCAGATGCTCTTTTACATTTAGATAATGTTAGGTAAGAAGAATATGTTTATGTTTGGGTTAGGGTTATGTAAGATAAATATGTTTGGTGGGAGGTTAGGGTCAGATGTGAGGAACATGTTTACATTTGGGTGAGGTTAGGTTTAGGTGTAAGGAACATGTTTACAGTTGGGGTGAGGTTAGGGTAAGGTGTGAGGAACATGTTTACAGGGGGGGGGAGGTTAGAATTAGGTGTAAGGAACATGTTTACAGTTGGGGTGAGGTTAGGGTTAGGCGTAAGGAACATGTTTACATTTTGGTGAGGTTAGGGTTAGGTGTAAGGAACATGTTTACAGTTGGAGTGAGGTTAGGGTAGGTGTAAGGAATATATTTACATTTGGGTGAGGTTAGGGTTAGGTGTAAGGAACATGTTTACATTTGGGTGAGGTTAGGGTTAGGTGTAAGGAACATGTTTACAGTTGGGGTGAGGTTAGGGTAAGGTGTGAGGAACATGTTTACAGTTGCGGTGAGGTTAGGGTAAGGTGTGAGGAACATGTTTACAGTTGGGTGAGGTTAGGGTAAGGTGTGAGGAACATGTTTACAGTTGGAGTGAGGTTAGGGTAGGTGTAAGGAACATGTTTACATTTGGGTGAGGTTAGGGTTAGGTGTAAGGAACATGTTTACATTTGGGTGAGGTTAGGGTTAGGTGTAAGGAACATGTTTACAGTTGGGGTGAGGTTAGGGTAAGGTGTGAGGAACATGTTTACAGTTGGGTGAGGTTAGGGTAAGGTGTGAGGAACATGTTTACAGTTGGAGTGAGGTTAGGGTAGGTGTAAGGAACATGTTTACATTTGGGTGAGGTTAGGGTTAGGTGTAAGGAACATGTTTACATTTGGGTGAGGTTAGGGTTATGCATAAAGATATTTTTGTTGGAAGGGAGGTTAGGGTTGGGTTTAGGAAGGGAATTTCTATTGGATAATTTAGCAGGGCACAGGGGCAGATTTAGCATAAGGCACTGTAGGCACGTGCCTACAGGCGCCTGATGATGGAAAAGAAGCTCACTCTCTTCCCTGAGTGCCTCCCTCTCTTCTTTCTTTGTGCAGAGGCCCAAGTCAAGTATATGAGAGGCTACTCACCTCACTCTCAGCATTCCACTGATGAGATCTACCTTCAACTGGGGGAACCTCTAGCTACCTAATACTGAGAGAACCTCTGCCTACCTAATACTAAATGGCACCTGTAGCTACCTATGCCAGGAAAGGGAAGTAAGGGAGAGGTGACAGCTGGGCCAGCCAGCGCACTTGCGGCGCAGTTCTGTGGGGGTTTGTAGGTTCATGAAGGGCAAAGTCTAGGGTGCCAGGAGATCTGTGCCTTTAGGTTCATGTGATGTAAACCCGGGGAGAATTACCGAAAACAAAAGCATCATCACAAACTTGGTAAGGATATTGGTAAGCACACCTTATTGATATTATATTGGTGCTACAGACACATGCAACAGTACTACTAGCTAGGGATGTAGAGGGGGCAAAGCATGAAGTCCAGAGTCGGGAGGAAACCTAGAAGGCAAAAGCTTTGCTCATGATGGGGGGTTGTAATTAGGGATGTGAAAGTGGCTGCCAGTGACCACCCCCATTTTTTATTTTTATATTATTATTATTTAGTATTTATATAGCGCCGAAATCTTCCGCAGCGCTGTACAGAGTATATTGTCTTGTCACTTAACTGTCCCTCAGAGGGGCTCACAATCTAATCCCTACCATAGTCCTATGTCTATGTATGTATTGTGTAGTGTATGTATCGTAGTCTAGGGCCAATTTAGGGGGAAGCCAATTAACTTATCTGTATGTTTTTTTTGGGATGTGGGAGGAAACCGGAGTACTCAGAGAAAACCCACACAGACACAAGGAGAACATACAAACTCCTTGCATATGTTGACCTGGCTGGGATTCGAACCGGGGACCCAGCGTTGCAAAGCGCGAGCGCTACCCACTATGCCACCGCACTAAACCACTTTTATATAAAGTCAGGTTTGCTTTAAGAAACGAGGAAAAAGGGGGGGGGGGAAAGAAAAAGGACCTTTTTACAGAACGTTATGATGCAGTAGTGTCAGTATTAAATGGGCTTTCTACATGATTGCCAGATAACATTTGCACAGCTCAGGCTGACACGAGACGTTTAATATCGGGTGCTTCCTACCAGAAGGTCACGTGACGCAGCAAGATAGAGAAATAACGGCACACGCACATTATGGTAAACATATTCCGCTCCACTCCCAACCCGCCACCTCTTCTGCCGCCCTGACTCTTAAGTTACCCAAGGCTCCTCTCTCTAATTATCCACGAGGTCAGTAAGCAAAATTGGGAAGAAGCTGAGAGATCAATACAAATTATCCCTGAGCAAACCAGTGCTGACAGTTTGAATTGCAGCATATGTTTACCCAAAATCAGGCAATTTATCTTAATATCAGCAAAGTAATGCAGTGCAGGTGAAAGGTCAGGCAATCTCTCCACCTCATAATTACCCAGTTCTAAAACAGGAAAGTGGTATTGATTGGCCTAGCTCAGTACTGTGTGACTGGGACGTGCCAGTGCCTTGCCCTGGCTCTGCTGGACTCTTGGCTCGTAAACTCGACACACTCGGAATTTATTAGAAGCGTGGAAAAGGTCTTGTGTTTCTGACTTCACTGGGAGATTCTGCCAGTGAGATCTCCTCTCCTCATTTTGTCTAGCAGCGGTGTGGGAGATCAGTTATTGTTTCTCCCATTAACTGGCTTTTGCTTTCGTCTGAAGTTTTTTTCTTGTGGGTTGCAGTCTATTAGTTAGAGGGGCCGTTCGAAATTGTGGTTTATTAATTTTATAAGGCCGTGTGGCTGGTTCGCCAATCGTTCCCAGAGACTATGAAGGAGCTTTCATGCTTATTAAAAGAAAAATAAAGATTGCGCTCTTTGCCAGAGTCGTGTAGTCGCACACTTGGGACTTTTTTTTTCCCTCAACAAACTTTTTGTTATTTAAAAAAATAGTTTCTGGGAAATAAATGTTTGGTCTTAAAAATGTTTAACTGTTTCTTAAAATCAAACACCGCTCTGATTCACTGGCCTTTTAGCAACCAACGTGGTCTGACTCAAGCCAAAGAAGCAAAGTGACATCATCTAACAGAAGACAAATGAGGAACTTAGATCAGCAGCCATCAGTGGCTGGGGGGGAAGGTTTATAAAGGCGGACTGGCAGACTGTACTAGAAGACTGCTGAGAGCAGATGGTTTTCTGGTGATTCCAAACCATGACAATCCTAAGCATTTTCAGTGGAAAACCTTCAAGTGTTTATCAGGAGCAGGAAAGTGACTTATGTGCCACCTGCTGAATACAAGCGAGGCTTCTTAAGCAAAAAATCCTATGTTTAAAATTTGGTCACAAGCCTCATATAGTCTAACTAAAGCCAGTAAGGGCAGGCCCTGTGGGAGAGACTGTTGCTGCTGCTTATGTGAGCATCCTGCTAGAGTTCAGTCTGGATGGGGGTGGGGCACAGACCGCTCTCTGCAAAGACTGTGGTGCATAGCTAGGCAAGTCTTCTCTACAGGAAGTAGCTGGCAATTGGGTTCCTGACCATCTACTTTAAAAGTGATTTGACTTGAGCTAGCCAAGGACCTTCTGCACAGATCAAAGAGGTATATAGAGGCTGCCATATTGATTTCCTCTTAAAGGATACCCGAAGTGACATGTAACATGATGAGATAGACATGTGCACGTACAGTGCCTAGCACACAAATAACTATGCTGTGTTCCTTTTTTTTTCTTTCTCTGCCTGAAAGAGTTAAATATCAGGTATTTAAGTGGCTGACTGAGTCCTGACTCAGACAGGAAGTGACTACAGTGTGACCCTCAATGATAAGAAATTCCCCTTTTTATCTCTTTCTTGCTCTTTCTGCTAGGAAAATGTTTTATAGTTGGAATTTCTCATCAGTGAGGGTCACACTGTAGTCCCTTCCTGTCTGAGTTAGGACTGAGTCAGCCACTTACATACCTGATATTTAACTCTTTCAGACCGAGAAAGAAAAAAAGGAACACAGCATAGTTATTTGTGTGCTAGGCACTGTACATACCCATGTCTATCTCATCATGTCACATGTCACTTCAGGTATCCTTGAAGCAATACCAGTTGCCTGGCTATCCTCAGTTGCTTGCTGATCCTCTGTCTCTAATACTTTTAGCCATAGCCCCTGAACAAGCATACACCAGATCAGGTGCTTCTGACATTTTTGTCAGATCTGACAAGATTAGCTGCATGCTTGTTTCTGGTGTGATTCTGCAGGCAGATAGCTCTGCAGGGCTGCCAGGTAAGGTAACTGGTATTGCCTAAAAGGAAATCAATATGGCAGCCTCCATATACCTTTCACTACAGATTTCCTTTAAATGGCGTACATACAAAAACTGGGTTGGGAAATTTGGGGCAGGGCGAAGCCGAAAAATGGCTCACCCTGCTCCTGTAAAAGTTCCGGTGGCATTGATTATTATTCCCCCACCAGGCTGCCATGGACTTAGGGGAAATATGTAATTCGTCTGCCAAATGACTGTTGCTAGCGGCTGAATTACACTGCTGTTAAAGTCATTTGGGCTCCGTATTTTGACGGTGCCCAAATTACTGTCTGAGCGTTGCTAATTCACATTACAGCCTATGGGAGCGCCCAAATCTCCAGTGCAGTTTTGCACTGTTACGCTTAGATGGTCCATGAGTTGCTTTGTTGGGCTGAGAAATGTCACATGAGACCCACCTATGTATATCTACTGCGAGTTGTATGTGGCACTCAGGCCTGTTTTACCTTTGCTCGTAATTGTTCCTGGATTTGGACTTTAAGTCTTCCCTGTTTTCCAGCCTAGATTAATCATGCAAAATAACCAGTCTACTACAGTGGTGAAAAAAACCAAAACAACAGAATCCCATCTTCTATTCTTGCCTGAAGTGACATATCCAAATGACACAATGGGTCCCCTATGCCATTCTCCGACACAATTACAACAAAGGCCGACCTCTGTAAGAGCGTCTCAGTCATATGGAAATATCTGTTCCAAGATGAAAGCCTATAGTTATTACAAGTCATAAAGCCCCTGAAAGGCGCATTAGCGCTTCTATCACCTGTCACTAACATTTGCATGAAATCAATAGAATGAAGCCATCTATCTTTCTCTTGACCACTTTTCATCTTGCCGGGCTTCATTAAGTCAAGCAGTCACAGTAATTAGACGAGTCGAGGTAGAACTCTGGACTGATGCAAAAGGATGGGGATTCCTTTCCGGGCTTCCGAATATTTTTATGGAAACTGAAGTCCAGGTGACTCCATGGAAGGCCATCTAGAGCGGTTTTACTCCTGGAAATCCAGCATCTGCTCAGCTAAACGTCTCTCCCATACGCACATGCATTTTCCGGTCATTTGTTCCTGGGGGTTGTGGAGCCATCCCCCAGCTAAGAAGTGGGGTGACAGTGATTTATTAGCGAATGCTGTAGATCAGGTCCCAGCACATGCTATAGATGACTGCCGAGGAAGCAGAACACAATCTACAACAGTCCACATAAATATGTTTTCTAGCTTTGGCCAAACAGTGTGTCCGTTCCTGTTAGACGTAATTATTTTTGGCCTGCATGCTAATTTAATATTAGTTCTATAGAGCTTGGAATTGGGCCATTAAAATGCACTTCCTGTTGATTTTGATTGGTCTAATTCCAAGCTGTCTACTATTTGCATTCAATTTGCCATGCATGAATAATTTTCATATTATTGGCCGTCCCTCGTTCCTATGGAAGGGACAGAGGACAAGCGGATGTATTATAGAACTGGAAGCTTGGTCCCAGAGGTTGGGTGAGGTACAGAAAGACAAAGGATTGTCTGATCAAATCTTTTGTGGTTGGAGCATACATCAATATTATATATTGATGTGTACATAGAGACTGGAAAGTCTTTGGAATCTCCTGATGAGCTGTCACTTTCTGTCAACCATTGTGACTTAAAGGGAACCTGAACTGAGTAAAATTATTAATAAACACGATGTACTGTAGCTGCAAATGAATATGACATACTTACCTCACTGTCAGTTCTTCTCAGAAGCTCACCATTTTCTTCTTACAGTGATCCCTTCCAGTTCTGACAATATTTTGTCAGAACTGAAATATACCAGTTGCTGTCAGTTATATATCAGCTGCTGTCAGTTATCACTGCATGTGCAAGGTAACGTCCATGATTCCCTATGGCTCAAGTGGGCGATATTACAGTTTAACAGTGTGCTGACCATGAAGCTGTTATGGGGTAATGCCCATTTTCAAAATGGAGGAAGAGAATTCCATTGCTCACAGTGGACAAACAGTACGCAGGAGAGGAGAAAGAGTTTGATGAGTAGACTACACCGGAGGTAAGTATGACGTGTTTATGTTTATTTTGACTTTTAATTTTCAGTTCAGGATCTCTTTAAGGGAGTGGAATGGGCACAGGAATTTGCATCTTGTTTCCCGTTGAGCCAGAATATTTGGTTTCTCATTGGCCAACTTTTGTGGGCATCACTACCTTGTGCACATCAGGAACTGGACAAGAGTTTTGTTTCCACTTTTGTTTCTGCCTTTTACATTTATCTTACAAAGCCACCCCAGCAGATGACCATCTCTCGTCCATCTCTTGTGACCTTAACTCAGTTGAGTCTTTACCCACATTTGTTTCTGCCTTTTACGAATGTCCTTCAAAGCCACCACAGCAGATGACCATCTCTTGTCCATCTATGGCGACCTTAAGACTTATTTTTTTTTCCTTGCTCAAGAAAGACATTTCTTCCTACCCAGTGTCCTCCCAGTGCATTGTGTGGGGCTGGATTTGCACATTTGTGTAGGCCACAGACGGCAACATGACAAATTGTCCCCTTAGTCAGTGTTGACAGCTTGTGATGATTAATGGCCCGATCATGAAGTGGGCCCTATATCTACAGAATATGCATGCGAGAGAGTTAAAAGTTCTGCCGTGTCACAGATGCCAAGACGTTTCACAGAGACGCCTTCACTATATGCAGCAGAGAGAGAGAGAGAGAAGAGCGAGAGAGAGAGGAAAAAAGGCCAAAATCTCAGCAAAAAGCCGTGTCATGTAAAATCAATACATTGGATCAATTCTTTATTAACAAGAAAATGTCTTACTTCACATTCCTATGTGGACCTTTGTCTCCGGAATGCATGATGGAATGTCAAATCAGATTGCGGTCTTCAACTTTCTGTCATGTTATCGAGTGTATACACGGGGAACTGTCCACAAGATGAGTGCTCAATGTTTAGACAAATAACTCCGCCACTTGTTAGAAACCGTATCTAATTATTGCAGACTTTTAAATATCTCATTCTACAGGAAGCGTTGTAATACAGTCACTAGAGTAATCGATATGAAAAAATGGGTAGGTAAAAACGGTTTGTACCAAGATTGCTAGGTACATGGAAATATGCGTTTATGCTAGGTATGTGCTTCAAGACAGGCTTTTGTAAATCCGCTTTTGATTGCGTGAAACCATGGCCTCAAGGTGAAACGAATTGTAAAATAGAGTGGCACCTATGGGGATCGGCTGATACCGAATAAGTGTGCTTTCTGGTTGCTTGAGACTCGATGTTAAAAATAGGCCTAGTTAATACCGTACTTTACCCAAAACTGTATACATAGCATGAACTCTGTAAAATACAGTCATTCTAAGTATATTAACCCTAAGGGAGCCATGTAACCCAGTTTTTAAGCAAAACAGAGCCCACAAACAGCCTAAGAAGTTGGCCTTCACCACTGTGATTACTGCCGGTGATTTGTGCTGGTTGGTGGAGACTGCTGGTTAGCCGAGTTCCTGATAATCAGGACTCTACTCTACTTTGGGGTTATGGTAGAGGTGAGGAGTAATAGCAAGACTGAAGGTACGTACACACGCCTGACTTAAGCCAGCTGAGGCAGCCAATAATGACTGCCTCAGCCGATATTGAGTGCATATAGCAGCCGGCGACACCTGACTCCCAACCTGCGAGCAATCTGGGTGATCTACTCACCCTTAGCGACGACTACAACATTGTTTGTGCCGCTACCCCGCCCTCCCTGTGATGTCACTTACACTCCACTCATCGTCCCTCTGCCATACCCTCATAGCAACACAGCACATTGACCGCTACAGAGCTGACACACTTGTATGTAGCCCAGCGATGTCACCCAAGAAGATCAGGTCCTGATTCCAAGTGACGTCCGTCAAAGGTGTGTACAACCCTTTAGTGCATTTATCCTTTGACACAGTTGTTTAGTGATGCTTTGTTCCATGTTACGCAATACCTCCTGTATCTAAACCAGCTTTAGCGTATTGGTTTTCTGAAACGTTTGGCCAGCTTTTACGGAACAGATGAGTAAACTAATATATTTTCGTACGCCGGACAGAAAAGCCAAGCTTTGATTTATGATGCACTTGCCGCAGCGGACTTACTTGGTTAAAAATGATATCAACATTCCAAAGTAATATACACTAATAACAACATTATTTTCATCTTAACTCAAGCGCTTGGGCCTCCGGGCTGTTTTTTTTTTCCCCGTGTGAAGTAAGACAGGCCAGTAATAAAGCCGGGTGACTTTGTCTATAGCTTGTTAAACACAATGTGTGCAGCCTAACACACTCCCAATCATGATTCATGCACTGTACACTCCGGCCGGTGTCTCTGATTTACGACCCGGCGCAGTTCATAGTCAAAATTACAATTTGAGGGGGGTAGGAAGGCAAGAGAAGAGGGGAGGGGGGGAAAAACAAAAAGATTAATTACGGTACTGTTTGTGGGCTGCAATTTCACAAGGCTAGTGGATTGCAGCTGTAGAATGATATGCCCTACATCAGCTCGTAGTCAAGCCATTCACAGATTATTAAAGCTTTGCAAGATTAAGTGTGCCTCCCGCTCGCCTGGTGCTCCGACAATATGCGAGACAAAAAAGGACCACAGGGATAAATCTGCAAGAGGCAATAGCCGGGCATATGTCATAATTGCCCATTACCCATAAATCCATTTCTACTCTGGAGAAGCAGGGCTGGAGGATATAGTAGTCAGAGGAGCGGATTTTGGCGAGTGGACGGCAGGGGTACCCTAGTTTGGACTTCTCGGTGGCATTTGGATGTAGGTCATTCAGTGACAGGTTGATGAGTAGAGATGGTCAGTGAGATATAAATAATTCTGATTTGCGTTGCGTGCAAATTTAAGGCCTTGTTTGCACTTAATGCATTGCACTGAGTTGCGTTAAGTTGCGTCACATCCCATTTTGGCAAATGGGACGCAACTCAACCCAACTGCAACTCAACGCAGTGCATTAAGTGTCGAAGGGCGCAAAAAGGAAACCTATCGGGGAAAATTGCCCAATTTCGGTACATATCTCAATAGAGGGAAGCCTCGGGATTCTCCAGAGGCTTTCCCCTGTCCTTCTCCATTGAGCTGTTCCAGAGATATTCCCTCTGCAAAACTTGTTAACAGTTCACGCATGCGTAGTATAGTAGCATGGGCCAGCGTGGGCTTTGGTGGCAAAAACCAAGCACAATGCGCAAGCTGCCTGTGCAGTAAGCAAAAGCTTAAAGCAAGTCTGTGCAACTGTGCAGGTGCAATGCAACGAGCTTCGGTAGGAGAAAGCACTGGATCGGCAAGGCAAAAACCAAAACAGATGTTCTGTGCACAGCCATGAGCAGCCGATGAGGGTTTACAGGAAGAAACAGAGATAGCTGTCTTCATATGATTGTCTGATAATCTCCTGCTCACCCTGCACCTATGTTGGTACAGCGCCCTAATTGTAAGAAATGGTGAGCAGGCTGATGTAAGAAAGTTGAGCAGGCTGATGACTCATCATTGTGCTGCTCCTCCATGCTATCCAATCAAGAGGCTGGAGGAGGGGCTTTACTGCAGCTGTATTGCTTAGTTGCAAAGGAATGGAAGGGGAGGGCATACACTGGCTGTGATATGATTGGGCTATATGAACCACAGGCCTCAGATGTACTTTATTTCAACTGAGGTTGTCATCTACTTGGAGGGTGAAGTTTAGAAACAAGCGTATGTTCCCTGCCTGGCTGTGCTGGATATTTAGCGTATGTTCCCTGCCTGGCTGTGCTGGATATTTAGCGTATGTTTCCTTCCTGGCTGTGCTGGATATTTAGCGTATGTTCCCTGCCTGGCTGTGCTGGATATTTAGCGTATGTTCCCTGCCTGGCTGTGCTGGATATTTAGCGTATGGTTCACTGCCTGGCTGTGCTGGATATTTAGCGTATGTTCCCTGCCTGGCTGTGCTGGATATTTAGCGTATGTTCCCTGCCTGGTTGTGCTGGATATTAAGCGTATGGTTCCCTGTCTGGCTGTGCTGGATATTTAGCGTATGGTTCCCTGCCTGGCTGTGCTGGATATTTAGCGTATGGTTCCCTGCCTGGCTGTGCTGGATATTTAGCGTATGTTCTCTGCCTGGCTGTGCTGGATATTTAGCGTATGTTCCCTGCCTGGTTGTGCTGGATATTTAGTGTATGTTCCCTGCCTGGCTGTGCTGGATATTTAGCATATGTTCCCTGCTTGGCTGTGCTGGATATTTAGCATATGTTCCCTGCCTGGCTGTGCTGGATATTTAGCGTATGTTCCCTGCCTGGCTGTGCTGGATATTTAGCGTATGGTTCCCTGCCTGGCTGTGCTGGATATTTAGCGTATGTTCCCTGCCTGGCTGTGCTGTATATTTAGCGTATGGTTCCCTGCCTGGCTGTGCTGGATATTTAGCGTATGTTCCCTGCCTGGCTGTGCTGGATATTTAGCGTATGTTCCCTGCCTGGCTGTGCTGGATATTTAGCGTATGTTCCCTGCCTGGCTGTGCTGGATATTTAGCGTATGTTCCCGGCCTGGTTGTGCTGGATATTTAGCGTATGTTCCCTGCCTGGCTGTGCTGGATATTTAGCGTATGGTTCCCTGCCTGGTTGTGCTGGATATTTAGCATATGTTCCCTGCCTGGCTGTGCTGGATATTTAGCGTATGTTCCCAGCCTGGTTGTGCTGGATATTTAGCGTATGTTCCCTGCCTGGCTGTGCTGGATATTTAGCGTATGTTCCCTGCCTGGCTGTGCTGGATATTTAGCGTATGTTCCCTGCCTGGCTGTGCTGGATATTTAGCGTATGGTTCCCTGCCTGGTTGTGCTGGATATTTAGCGTATGGTTCCCTGCCTGGCTGTGCTGGATATTTAGCGTATGGTTCCCTGCCGGGCTGTGCTGGATATTTAGCGTATGTTCCCTGCCTGGTTGTGCTGGATATTTAGTGTATGATTCCCGGCCTTGCTGTGCTGGATATTTAGCGTATGTTCCCTGCCGGGCTGTGCTGGATATTTAGCGTATGTTCCCTGCCTGGTTGTGCTGGATATTTCCGGGTTGATATGATCTGCAGTTGATCTCTGGCTGTCACCGTTTCTTCCATCAGCGGTTTCGCAGAGCTTCGAGCAATGGAAAGCTTTCTCATCGTAATTAGCTTTTCATTCAGCAAATTAGGAGAGCTCCCGATGTGAGGCTTAACCACAGCTGACCTGTGCTATAAAAAAACAGGCTGTAGCGTTATATTGTGTTTATTTGTATATCGCTGTGCAGATTTCTTATGGCTCTGATCCAACTTTAAAACTTTTTTTCTTTTTCATTTTTCAGCCCTGAATGAACCAACCATCGACTACGGATTCCAGAGATTACAAAAAGTTATTCCAAGGCATCCAGGAGACCCTGAAAGGTTACCAAAGGTCAGTGGCCTTCAAATAAGGCTTTGCTTCCTATACTTGCCCTGCAATATGCATGTTATTGTTTCTGCATCCGTATTCAAGAGATTTTGTTAAAGTAAACCTGCGAGTTTATAAAAAAAGAAAAAGTTACTTGCCTCAAGCAAGCAGCTAATCTAGTCAGACTTCAGTCAGAGCACCTGATCTGCTGCATGCTTGTTCAGGGTCTATGGCTAAATGTATTAGAGGTAGAGGCTCAGCAGCACAGCCAGGCAATCTGTATTGTTTAAAAGGAAATCAATATGGCAGCCTCCTTATCTCTCTCACTTCAGGTGTGCTGTAAGTAAATTCAGGCATTGTTAACAAGTCCTATGATCAGAAAAAATGACATTATTTCATAATGCTTACAATGAAAATTACACGCCTAAATATTCATCCTAATTACTTTGGGCCTAAAAACACACAAACACCACAGTGCTTGTAACACAAACTGGCCGATAGGAGTGTCCATTTGTTGCCAGTCAGTAGATTAGTCCAGGTGTTGGAAATGTGTAATAAAGCCTTCTGCTATGTGCAGTTAATTCATTTTGCAGCGAGATTGGATTGTCTAGGCATGCTCATAGCAACCGTAATCCAAACACTGCACACAGAGGTCTGTTGCTAAGGCTGCGAGGAAGAGCAATTTGAGATTACTGTCATTTTTTAAGAATTCTTATTTGGGTATGGATTGAAATCGGAAGTTACATTTTAATAAGTTAAGGTGCCCATACACACACCAATTTTCTTTGGATTCCTTGCAGATTCAATCACTCTGACTAAATCAGAAGAGGATCGATTTCTTTAAATGTTCGATGCAATCGATTTTTGATTTTAACCAAAAATTGATCAAAAGTATTGATTGGACAGGAAGGAAAATCTAGGTTGATTGGGGATTGGGTGGGAGCAGAGGCTGAGCAATAGGCCATAGCATTGCATTACATTGAACAGTGCAACACTGCGGTTAAATCGATTTTCAATAGATTTCCTGCTGGAATCAATTAAAAAATCGACGTGCTCTGTGAGGTAGGAATCAATTCCTTCTAAATTGATTCCTTTCTGAAAGAATTGATTGTTTTGGAACATGGGGTGGAAATCTATAAGTGAATATGGCCTGCTTCAATTGAAGAGAGACTTGTGCAGAACCGATTTAGGTTCCGGGCAATTTTTTTTTATACATGACCACTATTGCATAAAATTTACAATACATGTAAACAAATACAAATAAGAAGTTTCTTCCAGAGTAAAATAAGTCATAAATTACTTTTCTCTTATGTTTCTGTCACTTACAGTAGGTAATACAAATCTGACAGAACTGACTGGTTTGAGGCTAGTCTATCTCTTCATGGGGGATTCTCAGCATGACCTTTATTCTTTCACTCCTTGAAAAGGATTTATACAAAGATGCTGGACAGCCCCCTGCTCGCTGCACACTATTCTGGCAGTTGGACAGAGCAACTGCCATTCACTAAGTGCTTTTAAAAATAAAATAGAAAACCCTGAGAACCCGCCATGAGGAGATGAGCTAGTCCAAAACCTGTCATATTTCTACTACCTACTGTAAGTGAAAGCAATATAGGGTAAAGTAATTTATGGCTCATTTTACTGTGGGAAAAAATGTACTTCTTCTTTGTATGTGTTTACCCTATATTTAGAGAGCTTTGCCTGTCTTATTCCACCTCATTTGTGTCTAATCACAAGTTGTAATTTGATCTCTTCCTGTGTCACATGACTGTCAAGGCAGAGTTGGCAGATAAGCTCATTTGAAAACACAGGATGTGAAAACAGGAAGTAGAAGCACTGCAGATTTATAGCAGGATACTTCTTATTTGTACGTGTTTACATGTTTTTTGTTTTTTTTTAATAATGTTACGATTTTCATGATTGTGGTCCTTTAAAGAGACACTGAAGTGAAAAAAAATATGATATTATGATTTGTATGTGTAGTACAGCTAAAAAATAAACATTAAGATCAGATACATCAGTCTAATTGTTTCCAGTACAGGAAGAGTTAAGAAACTCCAGTTGTTATCTCTATACAAAAAAGCCATTATCTCTACGACTTTCAAAGTCGTGGAGAGGGCTGTTTTCTGACTTTTATTATCTCAACTGTTAGTTAACTATTTACATTTCCTCTGGCAGAGGAGAGGTCATTAGTTCACAGACTGCTCTGAAAGAATCATTTTGAATGCTGAGTGTTGTGTAATCTGCACATATTATAGAATGATGCAATGTTAGAAAAAACACTATATACCTGAAAATAAAAATATGAGAATATTTTCTTTGCTGCTAATCTTCTAGTAATTATTCATAGTACACAACCAATTCATGATATCATATATTTTTTTTTGCTTCAGTGTCTCTTTAAGCAAAAGTGGAACGTCCGTGTAAGTTGTGGCCAGGTCGGCGCATACAGTCAGTTAGTCGTCCCCGTATTGCAATGGAGATATTGGCATCTGTTCTTCCATTCCAGCCCTACTCCTGTAAGAGGCGGTAAAATAAATCCCAGATTGCACTTCTTCCAGGGAGGAGAAGGGAGGGGCGGCCCTGATACAAGTCTTTTCCATTCTGCGAGGGGGACATAAACTTCCTGCATAATGAAATAGTTCAATTAAGCATTTTCCACTCCAGTAGCTTGTAGTGATTTCCATCTAAGCAGCCCCACTCTGATCTGTGATTATGACTCTTGTTTTCCTTTCATTTTCCAAAGCTCGATTCAGTTTAATCTTTTGTTTACAAAGGTTTTTGTTATAAGTCCTCGACTTAGCAAGCCAGCAAATGAAGTCCACATATTAATATCTGCAGGGACTTTCCATTTACATGCACCAGACTCAAAGAGCTGGCGGGGCTGCTTAGACGTGGCGCGCGCCGCGCATAGGCTACACTTGATGTATATCGTCAGATAAGTGATGCATACATACCGTATATCAATATACAGATGGTAGGTGATGTTCATTTCCAGGTGCTTAGACGTTGCCGTTAGGGATGGTGATTACCGCCAATGGCGATTTCTGATTTTCCGTTTTCCGATTTCCGATTTTCCCAATTTCCGAGGAGTATTTTGTTTGTCCTTTTTTTTGCATCAAGAATCGGAAAACGGGAAATAAGTCTTGTGATTGGTCTAAAATTACCGCATTCTCTGATTGGTCCAGTGCTTCTGAGTTCTGCGATTGGCCAAGTCGCAGTAAATCGGAATTCTGATTTCCGATCGGAAATTTCGAATGAGCACCCCTAGTTGTGGTAGAAATGACTGCTTGATTTCCGATGTTCATCGATGGCCATTTATGTATTGGTTGCAAGATTTCGGTCTGGCTGCCTTGTGTCATTTGACATAAGTAAAAGAGGACCAGTCACAAGTCAGCATTTGTAATGCACGCACTCTCCTGCGCGGTTCTACCTCCGTAGGGCTTTGATTTGTTGTATTACTTTATTGCATTGTCTTTGTAAACTTCAGCTCTGTGCTCCTAAGACAAAAGAAAGGCTGTCTGTGTTACTGCCCGAGTTCAGTGTTTTGGATGCTGCCCTCTGTGTGTAAGGCTGTGTTCCCACTGAGAATGGAACATTTTTTTTGTCCGTTCTCTGCTAATTGCTAAACGGACAGTAAACGGCTTTTTTTTCATGAATACGAGCCGTTCATGCTTAAGGCTTGATTCACTAAACCGTGATAACTCAAATATCACACCTTATCAAAGTTAACATGCCTTATCAGAGTTGCCTACCGAGCGCTATGAACTTATGCCCACTTATTGGCAATAGCACTCGTCCTGCCCTGAGCCCCTGCGGGTTCGTAGCACTCGCTATTTTACTCTGATAAGGCATGTTAACTTAAGGTGTGATATCTTTGATAAGATATTTGAGTTATCACGGTTTAGTGAATTAAGCCCTTAGTGTGCATCAGATCCGTGAGAACCATTGCGGGAAGTGGGCTGCACTACTGTGCAGTCCGCAATAACACTGGGCCGGCGGATGCATTCTGGAAAACACAAAGGGAGTTCAGATAATTCCTTAGTAGGGCTAGTACTGTATGTGTGACCTACCCCCTTTTTTTCCGATCTCATCATATCACATGTCACTTCAGGTACACTTTAAGTCCCTCAGCTGATGCTGGAGAAAGACTCATTGGGGCAGGTTTATGGACATTTGTTATATCTGGAGTTGGTCATGAAGTGAGCCAGCCTTGCTTTCACTGATCGTGTGATTCATATGTGGGGATGGTGAATGGATTGCAAATAATTACAATTTGTCAGTTAGACTTAGCAACTGACGTTCAGGAAATGCTTTTGAAAACAAAGAAAACCCTGGGAATCTCCCATGACGAGATGGACTAGTCCAAAACCTTTCGGTTCTTTCGGATTTTAACTGCTTACTTTTTTTCGCTGGAGTGGTCCTTTTGAGGCTTCTTTTCTTCGAGCATCTGACAGGCGGTGAATTCACCGCCTGACAGATGTTCCCCTCTACTGGCCGAGCACTTGCCAGTGCACGGCACAGGCAGCAGACAGGCGCCTATCCCTCCCCCCCCCCAACTGAAGGAGTTGCTACCGATGTGCTCGGAAGCGACAAGACCATTTTATGCCCCATGATAACGCTGTTGTCACCTCTTGATATGCGTGGTGTTACAGCCACTGACATACAGCTGCATTTTAATTGCACCCAATATGGCAGTCGTGGGCGGCAGACATGACTCTGAACTGCTCGACAAACAAGCAGTGGAGACATCCATGGAAAAGAGGCCTTAAAAACAGTCATTGGGATGCAAATTTTTCTGACTTGCAAACAAATTGCATTCAGCTTGAAAATTGGGTCAAACGAAACCTGGTTCAGTTGGTTGAATTCAAAACTGCATACAGATTGCAACACAATTTTTATCAAATTTGAAAAAATGTGCAATTCCTCGAATCATTTTATATATAATTCACCATTCCGTACACCTCAGTAGGCAGGTGTCATGTAGTCGAGTATAGCCATCCTTTGCCCCGAGGTGTTCGGGCCAAAGACCACGCACAACATTTGCAAACATAAGGCACATCTATCACAATCCAAAAAGAAAATCTAAACTAAAGCAATCTTTTCCCCTAAATTGTTTCATCAAACGTCTATAAGGTGCAGCGCGAGCTTAAACAAAAAAAAAAACCCTTACTTTATCTAATTTTTTTTTCCCATTCCAACCGCATTATGTGCCAAATTTCCATTCATCCAAATCCAATGCAAATAATTTGATGTGATAAATATGCCGGGCTTGGAGTACAAAGGTTCACCCCAGACCATAAAAATGCAAACACAAAAGAAAAAAAACAACAACAACCTGCCAACACAAAAAGAAAAGGTTTTTTTCCCCTCTTCCTTCGATCCCCCAAGGTTGATGCAGGACTTCGAATGTGTGTTCTTTTATGAGCTGCCGAACACGGTGACAGGCCGAGGGGGAGCCTGGCCGACCACCATTACTTGGCTCTTTTAATTCAGGTGAAACCGTATTGTTCAGGCTGCATCTAAAAACGGCCACTGAATGAGATGAATTCTAGCAGTTTCAATAAACAACATAAATATTTGATTTTGTTCTAATGGACCCAAATGTGGAGTTCAGCGGCATGTAAATTAAACTGCCAAGCGATTCATCATTGTTAAGCCAGCCGTCTGAGCTCGGTTTGCAAGGGTCACGCTGGTTCCTAAGTAAAACAGCAATTGGCCTTAACATACATTTTGAATGGGGGGAAGAGAGAGAGAGAAAAAAAAAAGAGAAAATGGAATGAAGAGAAACAGCCGTAAGTGTCAGAAGCTGAGGAGAAAAAATAATAGCAATGAGATGGGATTGTGCAGATGTAAAACATGTATCTCAATAGAAGCCTGCCTGGATGAATGCTGTTCCCATACAGATGACTCCATCCCGGACTTGATAATACTACCACATTATTGATTACTTTTTTAGCGTGTTTTTTTTTTCCTCCTCCTGAAGATGCGTAATGCATGGGGCTTGATGGGTAATTCTTCTGCGGACAGAAAACCAATAAGACACACGCGGATTGCTTAAGATGTGCACTAAGTAGACAAATACTGGGTTTATACTGGCTGCGGTTTCTTCATGGTGATGAAAGATCCTATGTTTCCAGTTAGAAGCAAATCAGGATCATCCACCAGGCAACCTAGGCAAGTAGGATCCCAGTATAAACCCTGCAGGAGCAGCTAAGATCGTGGTGGTCGGGGGGTGGCCAGGGAATAACCCCAAGGCGTGCCTAGACCAATCTGCTGGTCTCCCCAGAGGGTGAGTCGCATTACTACTGGGTGTCGTGAAGGTTGTTACAGTTTGGAGTTGTATAAGGAGGATTGTCATCCCAAGGAAAAGACTGTTTTACAGCAACAATTGGGCATTTTGTGTACACTAGTGCACTACCTATAAAAAAGTTGTGGACTCTAGACCTATTTAATTATGGTGTGCGCACTGTTATCCTGATTAATAAAACCTAGGCAAGTGCCAGGGGCCTAATAGGTTTCAGGGGGCCCAACACCCATCCCACTTTTCCTGTCTTGTCTCCCACCTCAGATTGCCAAAAGGACCATTAGGATGAGCCAAAACTACTACCTTGCCTAGGACCCCATTTCATTTTAATCTTAAAAGGCCGCATAGAATTTTTTTTTCCGCATATTGGGAGATTTTTCCAGTGCTGGTTGGGCCGCTGCTTCAGTAGGGGTAATCTGGACAATTTGGCTAGCGTCCCAAACTCCACTAAGGCCTCCAAGTCAGGTATTGTGGAGGTCAGAATAACTTTACAGTCAATATAGTACTAAAGAGTAAGGAGCTCCACATTGAGGCAATGCCATGATGCATTGCTATTTGCCAGTAAAGTTTAAGTTTTCATATACGTGCACATACCTGTATTGGCACTGCTATAAAGTGATGCCTACTAAGAAAACTGGAGCTAAAGTGGTTGAGCAACCAATCGGATTCCATCTACTCAATGCAACAAGCCTTCTGACTGGTTGCTTTGGGGAACTGCTCTAGATTTCGTTGCGTTTGTCTTTGGTGAACCCCATTAGATAAGTCATGGTCAGGCAAACCATGATCCAGTAACTGTGAAGAAATATCATCATACAAGCCTGTAGTTGTGGCTCTCTGTGGTGAGGAGGGATGGTTAGTGAGAAGCTCATATTTTTGACTTTAATTTTCTGTATGGGTATGGTGCTTGGCCCTGGCACTACCGTAGCCGATTTTCATTGGCCTAGGTTGCGTAAAATTAACACACAGTTTGCATCAACTTGAAATTATCAGCATCTCTTCGACCATCTTTTCTGAGGAGGGACGTGGGTAATAGTAGAGCTGTCCTGCTGCAGGAAAAACAATAGGACTCCTTGCCAGGAATCATACTTTCCTTTGCTTTTGGGCATGGCATCCCTTTACAAGTGTCCTAAAAGATTCAATTTTCATGCCTGGAATCACTGTTCTGATTTGGTTTCTGACAATGACTTTAGGCATTAATATAAGCATTGCTTTTATGATATGTTTGACTTGTGTCCGGAAAAACATCATACAGGCTGGAACTCTGGGTTCCATCACTATAACGGGCACCAGACAGAATAGACATTTCGGCACAGATCTGAACGGATCCTACATTCAACATAGGATCCTTCGACATGTCCGTAGTTCGTTGTGGTCCATCCTGTGAATCAGGAAATTTTTTAGGCAGAAGTGGTTCTAGGAGGACTGATCATCTGTATATCTTGATAAAGATGTTTGCCACTTACCTATTTTTTCTAAAATGACTGTTTTACGACCTGGAACTCAACAGGAAATTCTCCATATCTGTTGTTTATATTTTTGCTGTGATTTGCACAGCAATATTTATTGCCCAACTTATTTTAATGGACGTGTGGAGAAGTGACAATGTGCACTGACATCCACCCTGTAATTCATGAGTTCCCTTAAATATGTCATCATGGCATTGCTATGACAAGGTAAGGAGCATGTCAAATCATTAATAATGCATATATATGCATTATTCTAACTTGCAGGCCACTGTAAAGTGCTTGCTTGTGGCTGCATATAAATGCACACTTATGTCCATGGATATTAGTTATATATGTATAAAAGAAAAGGAACCCTCATCTCCGTTTGTGGTCTCTCAGAACACCAATAGCAATGAGTTAGTTAACCCACCCGCTCTCTGAATAATGGTGGCCTAAATCCAAAGATGACCTTCAGGTTCCTGTAGACTAGAGGGATGTCCAACTCTGGCCCTCAAGAGCTGAGGTCCTCGTTCATTTTTGGCACAGTTCAAATTAATTGATGGGACTGAATCAGGACATGTGGTTCATCAAGAACAACACATTTCTCAATGTTTCTGTCTATCCTAAACACTGGCATGAATATGGCCCTTAAGGACTGGAGTTGGACAATCAAGTCTTGGTTATTCGGCACTGTCAGGGATCTGCTGATGTCGGTTAAGTGTGCTGTCTGGTTACTTGAGACTTAACCTGAAAAATACTTCTAGCTAATACAGTACCATACCCCACTATATGCATCCCATGAGCTCTGTAATAAATGTTAAAATACAGTAATTGCAAGCATATTATGATAACCTTGGGGAGCCATGGAACCCAGTCTTTTAGCACAGCAGAGCCCACAAACAGCCTAAAAAGTTGACCTTCACCAGTGTGAGTACTGTGGCGATTTCTGCTGGTTGGTTGGGGTTGCTGGTTAGCTGAGTTCCAGATAATCGACACTCTACTGCATAAGGAGGAAGACAACTCTCAGGTCACAGTAGCCATTTTTGCCATTCATGTGCATCTGGTCATTTGATTCCTTGCACAGTCCAGTTATTCAAAACTGGCTTGCACTGGCCACATTATTTGCAAAAGCCATCCAGAAAATGGCGCCTTTAATTTGGATTAATATGGTCGCCTCCTTTTAATACCAATGGCTACAATGTTACCCTCTTGAAAGATAAGACATAATGTAATTAACCGCTACCTCCATGTACACTAATATCACTGCATGTACACTGTAGCGTGTGTTTTAATCTACATAAAGAGAGATGGAGTGTAACATTAACCTTTTGTTGCTGGAAAAGTAGCTGTCCTCAATTATCCAGGATAACACACAGAGATACGAAGCGGCAACGGGAAAGAAATCAGGGCAAAAACAAATTACTTTTGTGCCTGGGACGGTACCTTAAAAAATTATCCGCATTAAAAGGTACGCAGTGGCGCTAAAACGATTTTTTCCCTAAAATTAATTGCACGCGTTCCACGTGCGTTTGTCCCCCCTTAACCATATCACGCGACGTACACACCAATATATTCCGTATTTTTTTTATTCCTAATATACAAAAATTTATTAGGAATGCGGTCATGTTGAGCAATTACCCATGCATTAAAATTCATCTTCTTTTCCCCTGCTTTTTGAAGTAGCTACATCTAATGGCTCTGTACTCTTCAATGTATTCATAGCCGTAGGCAAGAACTAACAGAGTAATTGCTTTACAGTTCTATAATGACATTAGCACCTGAAGCAACGTCACCTTGGTTACCTCTTTTAACTGTGATGATATATACCGTTCTCGATGATCGGGCGTGTGAGTAATCTTGTATATTCAAATCGCCGCCGACCACTGTACAAGAGCATGCACTCGTCATAATAAAACTGTACATTTGTCATGAAACAACGCTGGGAAAAAAAAATCATTTGAGCTTTAATAGTTTCCATTTAACTTGAAGGCTGTTATGTCCTATTGAAAGTCAGCCAATTACACTTATGGCCGCGACACCGAAAATTTCCATTGAAATGCTTTTCAAACACCATCCAGGGCTAATCGTATTCACAGCGTGAGGCGCTATGCATAAACTCGACATATTGTAACAAAACAAACTTGTTCAGACCATCCTTGACGGATCAGGTTAGACTTATTTTTTTTTCTCCCTTCCCTTATTTTGCGTCTCGCCTGTGACAAGCCCCCCACTTAAGAGGCGCTCCAGCAAGTCGGGTTCATTAGTTAAGATGCTATCCAGTAATAGGCAGATTACGGATAAGAGCATACATAATTTTCCTAAACTATCCTTATGTTACGATGGCGCAGTACCATATGGACAAGTAGGTGTAGGATAGATCCCGGAAATGAAAAATAGCTTGTAAATGCAGAAATCTTAATTGCTTTAATCGTTGCTTAAAATTGAGAGCCATGTAAAAAGTCTTGTGATATGATAGGAGAGATTATGAGTAATTATTAACACCTCTGAATAACACTTTATCTTGCTCACCGAGAGCTGCTTGGGCTGATGAAATCTGATTAAGACAGCTGTGCCTTTCATTGATTATACCTGCTTCACGACAAGTATAATTCTTTATTTGTATGCAAAGTAGATGCATGCAACATCAAGCATACACACCAATTTCAGAGGTAAATGCCCATTCTAAAAGCCATCCATCCGATAACTTTGTGGATTAAGTGCTGTTCCTGCGAACGTATGGCGTCTACGGGAGGAAAAAAAGTAGAGCCTACGGTGATTAATCTTGATAAATAAAAGAGACCCAGAACAGAAATTTTGTGAAAGATGAGAGAAACGACGAGTCATTCTGGGGTCTTCAGATCCTCCCGTGAATTTTATAGTCGAGGTGACGCCGGTGAAATTTTTTCAAAGATTAAAGATTGCATCAATGTGCATTAACCTCCGGCGTCCGAAAAACAGGACATCATTTTGAAACCCGAAATCAGCGCATTCATCATCGGCGTTGTAGACATTCATCATGTTGGCGTCGGACAAGTGTATTATTTGGTAAATTATGGCAGCTTATCCTTTTTTGTTAGGAAGGCAGACGGGAGGTCGGTGAAGTTTCCCTAAGACGTAGAAATCGGTGATGCTGCATGTGACTATATATGGGATTATGATGCGTTTGTAAAAGTTCAGCAGAAAACATGTGTGCTATACAGAGTACATTGCACAGATTATGCCACTGTGTTCAAAACTTAACATCCCCATGATGGATTAAAGTGCATACGCACAACCAATTTTGATTGGTCAATCACTGACCAATTTTACCACCTCCATGTAGTATAAGGGCCAATAGACTTGCAATACTATGAACAGATTGTGTAGGTAAGCTCTCGTACTACGTAGAAGTGGTGAATTGGCCAATCAAAATTCGATGTGAGTAAATTTTTGAGAGCAGCTGGGTAGCTTGCAAGTGTTTTTTTGGATGTGGGACTAAAGAATGGAAGTACCTTGGCCAAAATCTAGTGCTGCAAGGTGAGAATGCCAACTACTTCGCCATTGTGTTACCCACATTTCTATGATTTTCATGGATTGAGGGGTAGCTGAAATTCTTGTGCTAGTCTGGTTTATGGAACCCAACAGGAAACCTCATAGGGAACAGTTCTCCAATCACAGCACAGGGGTGTGTCCTCTTCCACATCAGTGCCATTACGTCACTACCGGTTTCGGCGTTACTATGCTTTCTTTAGCTTTATGTTTGTCACGTGACATGTGAGAAAACTCTGGGCCAGGAAGGACATAAGAAACAGTAGTTGGTTGGACCCCATAGGTGGACCACCAATGTAGTGTTACTCTACTTAGAGGAAGCAAGCAGCAGGACATGGAAGCTCCCCTAACGGAGGAAGGGTAAGAATATGGACTCTACTACAGCTGTGGTTGTTGCTCCTTCAATTTTTATGCAGGTGGGTTCTAGAGTTCCACTACGCAAAAGTCTGGGAGCCCTCCATAATTCATTTGAGTTTTGAAAATTAGATGTGGCAGGCAAGGTTTATAAGACCGCTACTGATTTTGGAAGCAAGTGACAGGTGTGCTTTAAGCATATTAGTGTGGCCACCTAGGTTATGAAGATAGCAGTGGTGAGAAAGCCGCTCTTTCCTTAATATAGTGCAGAATAAATGTTTCATAGATGATGGCAGCATCCTCCAAGGGAATGAAAAGTCAAACAGGAGAGATTTCTTGTAAAAATTAAGTAAACTAGAGATTAATCCGGAGCATGGTGAAGTGGAGGTATGCATGCAGGCGCGGATAAGACAAACTCAATGCATCTCTACCCTTAGGCAAAAGCACTCTACTCTCTGAATGTGATTCCATTTATGAAGTCCTTTATGGCGCACAGTCAAAGAGGTTAATTGAAAAATTTCTTAATGTCATTATGAAGGGAAAAAAAAAACTAGATTAACCCGAGCTAATTCACTTTATTGTTCAAAATAAAGAGGAATAAGCATTGAACTCGCTGGCAAATTTTCGGGCACGAATTAGAGGTGAGATGTTGTCTTTAAGGAGTTTGCCAATTTAATTAAGATATGGAAAATTACTTATTGTTCCTCACGACTAAAGTGCTAGGAATTAACAAGTGCCTGCGCTTTTCATATCCCTGTCATGTTTGTTTGTTTAATACCCGCAAGACTTCACTGCTAAATCTGTGGTGACTGCTTCCTCCATTCGCTGACTGGAGCTGCAAATGGTCGGTGTGGCCAACTGCAGGTGGACGGCCGTATTGTGAGGCTGCAAATGGCCAGTGTTGTCAACTGCAGGTGGACGGCTGGATTCTAAGGCTGCGAATGGCTGGTGCCGCCAACTGTAGGTGAACAGCCGGATTCCGAGGCTGACAATGGCCAGGGTCGTCAACTGCAGGTGGACGGCTGGATTCTGAGGTTGAGAATGGCCAGTGTTGCCAACTGCAGGTGGACGGCCGGAATTTGAAGCGTTATTATGGAAAAACTCTCATAAAAACTAAAGATTTCACAACAACGTTATTTATAAGAGCTGAAGCGGTTTCCTCCTCAGACTCAAATCACATTCAGACTTTTGGGGAAGACCTGGATCTGAATGGTGTTGCTAAGCGACATACTGATGGATTATGCCCTCTTAGGGGATGATTCACTAAGAAAATAGCGTGAGTAACCTCCTGTTACTTGCGCAATTTCACCCTACCTGCCTTAAATAAAACCTGTAATGAGAAAACGTTCCTCTGGGGGGTACTCACCTTGGGTGGGAGAAGCCTCCTGGATCCTATAGTGGCTTCCTCCGTCCTCCTTTGTCCCTTGGCGGTGGCGAAAAAGCTCCCAGAACAGCGGGGATGTAAATATTTACCTTCCCAGCTCCAGTGCAGGCGCAGTATCGGCTCTCCGCTCGGAGATAGGCGGAAATAGCTGACCGCTGTCGGGCCGCTTTACTGCACAGGCGCAAGTCTCCTGCACCTGCGTAGTACAGCGGACTGGACAGAGATTGGCTATTCCCGCCTATCTCTGTGCTGAGTGCCTCAACAGCTCCCCCGCTGGAGCCAGGGAAGGTAAATACATTAGCCTTGTCAGGCTTGTTGAGCCCGGCTTGCCGGACACTTCGTGGGAGCCAGTGCTGGATTGCCTGCAGCTACAGGGTCCCAATGAGGCTTTCCCGTACCGAGGTGAGTACCCCCCAGGGGACTTTTTTTTTGTTACAGGTTCTCTTTAATGCTAACTACGCATGCTATTGGTAGCATAGCGTGCATCATTAGCTTTAGCAGCGCAGCTTAGTGAATCAAGCCCATTGTTTATTAGTAAACGAAAATGGCAGCGACCGTGTGCCTCTCAGTTCAGGTGTGCTTTAACAGATGGAAGTTCATTGTGTACCCAAAAAAATATGAAGGCCTCCATTGTTGACCTTTGAAGGTTATTCTGCAAGTTGATATATGCAGAGCTACTTACCAAGGACAAGCCTGCTGATCAAGTATGGCAACTGCACTGATTTGCATCTTTTGTTCATGGTTAGTGATTCCGAGGCAGAGGTAGCCAATGAGATGATAATAATTTTGGCTTGCAAATGCAAATTTATTGCAAGCTACATGCAACTTGGAATTGGTCTGCTAAAATTTATATCTGCAAGCAAGTCAGAATTAGGTGCAGCTCATTGACCTTACCTACACAAAAGGATTGAAGTCTAAGGGCTCTCTCAGACAGGCAGCTGATGGTGGCGAGTTTTCTGCCTGTCAGCTGTTCTCCTGCAGCAGCTGGTGCTTGTTAGCCCTCGGTATCCCCTACAGAACAGCCCCCCCCCCCAATCAGAGCAGGATTATCCACCAGGCAACCTAGGCAGATGCCTGGGGCCTGGTGGGTGTCAAGAGGCCCACGTGTCACCTTCTTTGACCTCTCTCCAATTTAGCTTAACAAAAGGGCCATGAGGGGGCCCCAAATCTACTACCTTCCTTGCCTAGGGCCCCATTACATCTTAATACATCTCTACCCTCATGGAGTCCCATCTGAGCGCAGTTGAGTTCAGATGCGACTTGTTGTGGTTCTCTACTGCTGGGTAATGCAACCAGCAAACGGGGTGCTGAACTGCTTGACAGGTGCGCAGTTCAGCCTCCAATCTGAATAGGCCTCAAAGATAAGCATGTCAACCAGACAAGTCATATTCTCAAATGGGCAACAGCAACGGTAACCTCCGTATTTTTTTTTTGGTCCCACACATGGTTACTTCTATGCTCTGTGTTTCCATATTTGCTTGAAAGGATCCTAACTTACTGTCAACGGAAATCAGATTCTTTCCACCGTGCACAATATTTAGCTGTCGCCTTGTTGTAATAACCTTGACGTATCGTTCACTCTTGTCTGACCTTTTCCGCAGTGCTGCTTTTTAAATTTGCCATCATGTTCTGGCTTCTGCCCCGGCTACCTCTTAAACAATAACACCAACCCCCCTCTGTTCCTCTTTTGTGTCTTGCCTACAGGAAGTATTACTGAAGAGAGCGGCCGACCTCGTTGAAGCCTTATACGGAATGCCACACAACAACCAGGCAAGTCATTAAAGCTCTTTGGGAGAGAGATCCATTCAGAAATACGCAATTTAGGAAGCTCGGGCTCGGGCCTGGCAAGATATCAATACAATCTTATTTGCAATGGACGAATTTGCCAGTCACCTTAAGGGCAGTGTAATGTGATGAGTATTACCAAGGGGAAAAGAGGGGTGGGGTGGGGGAGTTTCATCATTGCCGTTCTTTACTCTCCGAGCTAGTTTTCCTATCAGAGATGACAATTAGGTGTAAGGTGCCAAAAGCATAAGCAATCGTTAAGACGAGAGAGTAACCTTGAACTCAGTCCAAAATATACAGTGACTAATAGGAAAGCCTGCAGTAAACCTGCCAAGTAGAAGGAAGAGAAAATATTTGACTAAATCGTAACAGGCATGCCCATTGCTTTGACACAGTACATTTACATTTGTGTCAGTTTTAACTTAAATAATAACTGGACCTGGTTTGTGCAGCTTGGCAAGACTTTAAAAAAAAAAAGTAATAAACATGACAGGGCTGTGATGGGTGGAAGCTGACAAGCCTAGTCACCACAATATTCTAACATCCATCTTAGGGATCTGGTGCCCTCAAAAGTACTGTGTTCAAGTTAAAAAGACATACTTACCTGTGAATCCTTTAGAGACTTTCCATGCCATCGCCTGGTCCTACGTTGCCGAGCGTGGACCCAACAAGGACAAAATCGGGGCCGCGCTGCTCTTCAGGCAGCAGCTCGGCCATACTGCTCCTGCTTAAGTACAACTGCGCCTGCTTAGTAAGCCGACACCGCTCATGCATGAATACCTCCATGCTACTGCGCAGTCACAGCCATACTCGCAGGGTGCGTGCTACACCCACGTGAGCTGTCCTTGCTCTAGAAGATCTAGGGCGTGCCCCTCTTCAGGCATGAGCATGCTTCTCATGCCTGCAGAGGGACATGGCCTAGATCTTCTGGATCAAGGACAGACTCTACAGCACCCAGAGGCTTCACTCTTCGGTAAGTATGTCTTTTTTTTTTTACTCAAGGTTCGCCTTGGGTTCCCTTTAAACTTAAATCTCCAAAACTAGACTAGCGCCACCTTTTGTCCTGGATTCCAGTGGTGAGTTCTTGCTTCATGGCATGACCTGGTAAAGAACGTTTGCATATTTCTTCCTGTGTAGGAGATCATCCTGAAACGAGCAGCTGACATTGCCGAAGCATTATACAGTGTGCCACGCAACCACAACCAGATCCCCTCTCTTGCCAACACTCCTTCTCACAGCGGGATGATGGGAGTAAATTCCTTCAGCAGTCAACTAGCAGTTAACGTGTCAGAGACATCTCAAGCTAATGACCAAGGTATGTGCTTAGACCCGGAGCCTGATTCCAGATGCTGCTCACGCTGCTTAGTTAATATCTATTCATATCGTTGGATGTAATCTCCTTCCTTCATATTGTTGTTGTTCTTCTTAAACTCTCCCTTGTCAACATGCATCTTTACTAGACGAAGAGCTACACCTCCCCCCCCCCCATAGCTGCAATGCATGTACCGTTTATTATATTATCACTTGGCTGCCAAGTAGCGTAACTCTATTTGCACTTGTTTTGGCATTTGAGAAACGGTAATTAGCTTCTTCTGTCTCCCGACGTAGTAGCTCACTAGTAGCTGTAGAATGTACCGGCGTAGAGTGTACGGAACCTCGGCCTATAGCCCATTAGATGCGTAGCACCACCCTGCCTTTAGAAAGGAAGAAAAAAATAGCCTCTTTAAGATGAAATCGGTGTAGCAAACAAGTTGTTGCCTGTCACTGGTGGCATTTGAAGGTCTGAAAAGGCTGAAAGTTCACCTTCTGTGTTAGTACAAACCAGGAATCAAGCCTGTTGATAATTGCTACTAAGGATAAATGGGAAAGAATCTGACACAATTGGATCGAAGAAAGCTTTTGTTGGCTGTCTCAGCCTGCGAGGGAACAACACAGCGTGCGCTCGTAGATGATTTAAGTAGGGTTGGAGTGATAAGGTTATCTTGAACTGCAACCGTTGATAGGGCCAGTAAGAGGCATTGTGAAGTAAAGCTGTGTAATCAATAAATCTGTGTAGCGTTTGATGTGGATTCTCGTGGAAGGGAAACCGAAGTGTCTATTATAAATGATAGTAACATTATCTTTTGTTTGTTTTTGATTTTTTTTTTATATTGTGCCTTTTCTGTCTCTCTTGTAGTAGGTTACAGCCGTAACACAAGCAGTGTATCGCCACGAGGATATGTACCCAGCAGCACCCCCCAGCAGTCCAACTACAACACGGTCAGCAATAGCATGAATGGGTACGGCAATGCAGGAATGCCCAATTTAGGAGTACCCGGCTCACCTGGGTTCCTCAACGGTTCATCCGCCAACTCTCCCTACGGCAGTGAGTGCTTATAACCATTCTTATAGATTTTCTTTTCCTTCCTTTTTTTTTGTGTTTGCATTGCGTTGTTTGCTTTTTTTGTGTGTTTATTATTATTTACTTTTTTTGCTACAATTTATTTGACAAAGGGAAGGGTGACTAGAGGCTGAACATATAAGAAGTTAAAAATGGGATTGACCGTATGGGCCATAACCTTTTCCTGTAAATAGCATGGCTCATGCTCTCTACAGCTATTTATAGAGCAAAATGGGGTCTCTGTGCAAAAGTTCCATATCATTATCATATCTTATTACTATTTCCCATAGGCATGCTGTGCTGTCTAAGCAGCTCATTAAAACTTGTACTACATGACACATAAGTGTATTTATTACACCAATATATACTTAGGAATAAGTACAGATTCCTCATTTCTCAAACATAAACTGGAGCGCCTCATCCACATGCCAAAGAGTTCATGACTGTATGGACTGGAGAAGGTAAAGTACGTCCAGTAGATTAAATTACTTCATAGCCATAGCTAGACTTAGGCCTCTTTCAGACAGGCAGCTGAAGTTGGTAAATTCCCGTGGCGGCCCTCCCATAGAGACACATTTGAGCATGGCCTTGTTCTGGTGTGGCATGTCACAGTTTTGTGCCACGGAATTACACCACTGCATGCCTGATGTTGCAACTGCTGCAATTTGGTGGAATTTAAGTTGCACCCGAAATGGCGTTCATGGATGGCGGACAGGCCGATGAACTGCTCGACATGGACACAGTTCAGCTGTCCATCTGAAAGAGGCCTTACCATGGGTGACTTTTCTCTAAGGTAACATTATACCATTGGAAGTATTATCCACCATAAAATCTTGACTTCATTTGAACTGGAAGCCCAGTTCATTCAAAAATAGGACTGTTCCTGAAATTATTTGTAAGGCCTCAGTCGTAGCTGAATGGATGACTTCAGCTATTTAACAAATACTTGCAAGCTTTTTAGTGCCTAACAGACAAGTTATCCCTTCTTAACAGTTTCTAGTGTATAATTACTCAGAACAATCGTGCTTTGTTTTTTGCAATTTTTTTTTGTACATATTTATTTTACGTTAGCACTTTTTCTAAAATAGTTTACTGAAAACATTGAATTTTCGTTCTCCTTCAAAGACGTTCATGGCCGAATGTACCTGCAATACTGTAAAAAAAAAAAAAAAGGGGGAAGGCAGTTTAACCTACTAGTATATTTGGGTCGTGGGAGGAAACCAAAGCAGCTCAGACAAACCTAAAGGAGGACAATGTAATATAAAAATAATATATTATGATTAGCAGTCATACTTGTCAGTTACACCCAAAAAGTTCATCAAGCAATGGAAGACTTGCAACTATTTCAAAAGTTGACTTGGCTACAACTACAAGACAAAAAAATCTGTTGGAAAATTGGACATCATTGGACTTTTAGGCCCCACACCTTTATCAATTGTTTGACCCAGTAAGGGCAATACTGAAGCCACTTGTTGAAACTTAAAAACTCCCACCTATGATACTTTGTGCATAGATCCCAGATCTTTTTAATCAGAGAGTGGCCCTGCCATCGTCTTTGCTTATTTTTTTAAGTTTGGCTATTTTTATTTTACCTTTTGATTCCTGACCTTACAAGGCAAGGCTGAATCACTCTCTTTTTATGTTCTGCCATGGGTTAAAATAAAACTCCTTTTGAGTCCTGATTATGTTTGCTTTATTGCAGTAGTACCGTCAAGTCCTACAATGGCAGCCTCTTCGGTCACCCTCCCTTCAAACTGTAGCAGTACACACGGCATTTTCTCATTCTCACCTGCAAATGTCATCTCCGCAGTAAAACAGAAAAGTGCATTTGCCCCAGTCGTCAGGCCCCAAGCTTCCCCGCCACCATCTTGCACCAGTGCAAACGGCAATGGACTTCAAGGTGAGTCTTTGTGATTAAAATAAAATGTGAAAGTCACCTTCATTAGATTTAATGTTAGATTTAACAATGTGTGTGTGTGTGTGTTGACAGATTATGATGTTAAAGGGACCCTGCTCAGAAGTATAAAGAACTGGAGGTGTTGCACATAACAACCAATCAGAATCTAGATCTCCTATTGCCATGTATTTGAGAAAATTATTACAATGTCTTATTGGTTGTGATGAATACCACTTCCGTTCTCACCCACTTCTGTTTTGGTTGTTAGTTGTCAGATCTAGGGTTTCTCTTCAATGCTGTTGAGGTGTGTTCTGCCACATAGTAGAAGTAGTTCTAATAGTCTAGCAGTGGTATAGTGGCAGCCCCTAGCCCAGCACTGCATCAGCATCTCAGTTGTGACAGCTAACCGCTGCCCTGACAAGTTATTTTTGACTAAAATTTTTTGATAGAAGTTTAGAAAAGTTACCTCAAACTTTTTTGCCCTGTTTGTAGTCTGAAAAAATTCTGTACCCTTAAAGTAAACTGGCTACAATTTTTTCTTTTTTTTTTTGGTATGGGAATTCTGAAAATAGACTTTAGGGAGAATTACTAAGTCCTACTTATCTATGAACTCCTATAACTGTAAAGACCTACCCAATATTGTACTTAATTTATCACCCTTTGCAATGAAACTTTGGTATTAGGAAAATTATGACTCTCTCAGCTATGGCAATGAGTGACCGGAGTTATTGCATGTTTCCACTGCATAATTTTTAACTGCAATATCTGTGTGTCTAGCGTAATTCAAAAAAATTCAACTGTATCATAAACGTTCCCAGCCTAATATATATTCTATAATGCCATAGGTTATATGCTATCAAATATTCTCTTATTTTTCAGACATGTATTACACTCCCACATTCTCAAAATCTTGAAATTGATAACGCTAGAACAAGTGCCGCATAATGTGAGACATTTTCATTTTTAATCGTGCATTAAGATAGTCGTTTATTGTTGAATTTTTGGTCTTTTTGTTTTTTGTTTTTATTTTTTTCCCAAAATACCAAAATCCATCATTCCTTCCAGTTGAAATGAGTAGAACACTGAAAAAAATTGACAATTCTAATTTTTAAATTTAATTCAGCATTAGCAATCATTTTATATGAAATACAGGATAAATAAATAATATGCCTCTAATAAATTTCATAGCAAAAAAAAAATAATAAAAAAATACAGTTTTAAGACAAAGAATATGTATCGTAAATTTAAAACTGGATTTATTTTTCAAATTGAATGAATGCTGATAAATCTTAATCTATTTGAATACATTAAATCTGAATGTAAAATAACATGACTAAAAAGCTGTTATTTGTTAAATATTTTTTAACTGTAGAATCTGGAGAGGAAGATGGTTTGGGAGGGTATACTGCATGTATGGGAGGTGGCATCTCTTTCGTTTTTCCATTTGGCGTTTGCTTTGAGAATGGCACAAAACACCAGAGACTTCATGATTCAAAATGTATGTACGACTAGACCTAATATATATATAGTTGTCATAGATATTACGTATACATTGCATGCCTCCTTACCTCCCTCCCTAAACAATGTCAGGCTTTAAAGTTTTTATATACTGTAGTATGAAAGAAAACAATTATTATAGCGTCTGGTGTTCATGGATATCTTGTAAATGGGTGAATCGGGTGGTTTTCTGAACCCCAATGAGTGGTTTTCAGAAATCCCAATGGGAAGACTGAAGCTTATTGGACCAGAGAGCTGCTTGACTCCCGATTCAATAAGAAAGGGAGTCCATCACCCAATTTCATGTCATGTGACAAGATGGCAACGCCTACCATGGCTCCTACAGAGGAAATCCATGTTAAGCGTTGCTGCAGAGATTTTTAAAAAAACATAACATGAATGTTTGGGCACGTTAGGGGTATAAAAAACATAGGTAATTAGAAAAACAACTGAAATAACAATGGTGTTCAGTAGCACACACAATTTAAGAAAGAAAAAAATATAACTAATCTGTTGTTAGTGATTATTTGTGGATACTATAAATTATCATGTCTATGAGATAATAGGTAATTGTATGTTCTCCTGTAACTATGCATCTCTGCTTTGGCTCTGTGAAGTTCCATTCCTCAGATATTCCCAGTTCCATGTTTTTAGACTTTAATTGGGCATATCTAAGGAATGGGACTTCAGAGACACAAAAATCAAAGGTATCCTACAGAGGACAGCAGGCAAACACATTTTATTTGATAAAGATATCCAAAGTTGAGGTTGAGGTACACTTTTTAGAGAACCCATTCTGACAGAAATATGGGAGCTACCATTGCTGTGTGTGTATATATATATATATATATATATATATATATATATATATATGTATATATATATATATATATATATATATATATTTCTATTTGTAGGTGAGGTTAGCACCTTTCCTTGCATTGTTGCTTAGTGACTTAATGCTAAGCACAAGCATGCAGCCAATTCGGACATTTCTATCAAACGGCTAAGATCAGTAACGCAACCTTATCAAGTGATATATACTATGTACACCTGTTTTAGCCGAAACACAAAGCCAGGCCATTGCTATATGCTTGTAACATTTTACAGAAGGCCGTAGGACTCTTTCTTTTTCTACTGGCTTTCTCCAAAAGAAACAAAATGGCAGCTTCCATATCCTGACAGGTATATTTTGTTTAGAACGTGCATTAGGTATTTAGTAGTTTTACTTGTAGCAAAACTTGCTGTCTTGGGGCCATGATTTTAGAGCAAAGCAGAAAACCTCTTTTAAAAACTGGTGTGTGCATGAATCCATTTAGTCCTAGTGATTTCATAAAGAATGTCTATGTTATAAAGCGAACTGGTGCTCACGATGAACATCCCCTCCCATCCCCTGTGCATGGAAATTTTTTAAAAATGCTGTGCATGATTGGATGTTTCAGATTACAATGTGAACATGTCTTCATTTCACTACTCCCCTCCTTTAATATTGTACACAGTAGGGTTGATCTACAGAGGTATTTCCAGCGAACCTCCAACAATTCCCCAGAGGTGATACAACAAGTTATTCAACAAACCTGGACTGGATTCATTCATGATCATCTCATGTTACCACTTTCAGGTCTTTTTCACATGGGCCACAAACCTGCTAGGAAATGTGTGCCATCCATTTGCTACGTAAGGCAACCAAATGGTAGCATTTGTAACCACGTGTCAGCGGTTAACACACAGCATAGTTATTGTGCAGCAGGCTTGCAACATCTAGTGCACACTACAAACACTGGCCCACAAAGCCATCAAATTTGGCCCGTATTGTATTCCCACTTTATGTTGTTTGGCCAACTCTAGAGGTGAAGGCCTAGATCACCAGGAAAGCCTTATGGGGTAGTGGAGGAGAAAACACAAGACACCAGGGAACTGTTAAGAGGAGGGCCACTAGACACCAGGAAAACGTATAGGGGAGCATTAGAGACCAGAGAACTTTAAAAGGTAGTGAGCAAGCCACAAAACATTGAGGTTGGCCCACAAGTTGGTCCCACTTTGTATTTGAGTTTTACACCCCTGATCTAGTGGGTGATGGGCACCATTCCACTGGCCATGCATATTTTGTAGCAACGTGGAAGCACCAGGCAGATCAACCCATGTAGTTGCTAGGTGGTTTCAACTGCCCATGTGAAAGAGGCCTAACTTAGATCATCTCAGTTAACGGTGAGGCTGCTTTGCAAGTACCTAAAAGATGATTGCAAATGTGTACCACCCAAGAGATGATTGCAAATGTGCAACACCCAAAAGATGATTATGAAGTATTCAGCCTAGGTTTTCTGGATCACCAATGATATCTCCAGCGGGGATACTCGGGGAACAATGGAGATGTCTCAGTAACTAAATTGCAAAAATGATTCTCTAGTGCTTCCAAAAAAAGGTTTTGATACTCATTTAGTCAGAAACAGAAAATTCTCTTTACATGTAAATGTCCCCTTACCAGGGAAGAGAAAACAAAATGTAGAATATCAGTTAGTTGAACAGCTTTGACTGATTACATTTGCACCCCTTCCTGCAGAAGTGGAATTTTTGCATGCTGGGAATTTTTTTGCTGGATAACTGGCTGCCGACCGCACCACGCCAGTGGATACAGCGGCAGCCCCAGGACCGCTCAATGCCAATTGGCGTATAGTCCTGGGGCAGGGTTTTTGCAGGAGATCGCACATCTGCGCTTGAATGACGGAGCTCCTCTCCTTCATCAGTCTCCCAGCGGCGATCACCTCTAGGAGACTGTTAGATGGAGAAACCGCCGTCTATTTATATTGTACAGTGCTGCCATCTACAGCAGTGATATACTGGGGACAGCCATGTCCTGGGAGGCAGAAGAGCGATTGGCTGTCATTGATGCCTATGACAGCCGATCATGGTGATTGGCTGGCAGGGGGAGGGAGAGGCGGGTATAAAAAAAAAAGTAATATTAATTAAAAAAAAACACAAATACATAAACAAATAAACATATCGGTGGGGATCAGACTACACCAACAGAAAGCATTGTTGGTGGGCAGAAAAGGGGGGGCACTTGTGTTCTGAACGGCCTTGCAGCGAGGCCTTAAAGCAGCAGTGGCCTAAATTGTAAAAAATAGCCTGGTCACTAGGGGGGTGTAAGCCTACGGTCCCCAACAGGTTAATAGTTTTTATTATATAATAGACATACATTCTGAGAGCATGCTGGTATCTGAGCACACTTGAGAGATACCCCAAATCCCCAACCCAAGAATCCAAAGCAAGTTTTGTTACAAATGATAACTCACAAAAACTATTCATAGCTTCCCTTAGTATTTTCTGAAAAAGAACAGTGTTCCTATTTTGCCTCCAAATAATATATAGATAAAAAGTATAATTAAGTGTTCATTATCTGCATAATCAAAGAGTTGATTTAATTGCTCAGTGCTCAGATTGCTGGGAAAGTGGAGCATCTTTGTGCTGCTTCTATTTCCAATAGCTGCATCAGCCGTGCTGCTAATATCAATAAACGCTTTAAATAGTTTTGAAGCTCCTATGAGTCATATGCTTTTTAATAATAATCGAGGTGCGTGCAGAGCGCCAAACGATAATTGTTTTCCAGTGTTACAGTAGATCTGTACAATATACTCACCAGACATAAGTCTTCGCAGCTATAAACTTGTAACACTGCGCCTAAAACAAATTAATATTGTTGGGATTAATGAACTGAGAAATTGAAGCTTAGATCACTACATAAGAAAATTTATTAGTGTAGCACATGAATTAGTTAGGGGGAAAAAAATAAGTTTTAATGAAAGAAATGGCATACAATCAAATTATTATTTTTATCTCGCTACAAAATTTCCCCCTCTAGTGTTTGAGATCCAACCAGTCTAATAATTCTGAATAATAACATCAAAACCTGATAAAAAAAAATATTATATAATATACATACACACTTTATGCATAATAAAATATATCTCCATATTCAGGTTCTCCCCACAGGCCAAAGCAGTAAGAAATATAAAGACAAACCTTGGCACATAAGATTTTAATTTAGACCTAGAGAAATGTCTGGTCCTGAGCTGGTGAGTGAGTTGGCTTCATCTGACATTACCAGAAGTGACCATGTTGTTTCTCAGCTGTCAACATAGGCGGTCTCTAGGGAGTCTGGACCACTGTTTGCTATTAGCAAAAACGCTAAGAGAAATATCATATGTGGGAGGCAGGATGTTTTGCACCAAAATGTCAGAACCCTCTCCTTGCTTAAATGTCCTCTCCTTTTGTTACTTTTTGATTTGTCTCCCTTTATCTCCCTTAAAAGCACTAGCTAATATATTCAAACACATCCAGGCAATGTCTACTGAATCTTTTTTTTTCCTATATATCCCCAAGACAATAAAAAAGAAAACTGCAAGCTGTTATTTCTCTAGTGTTTTGTCATGGAAAACATTTAAAGGGTAACAAAGCCAATACATTTTTTTTTTGGCAAAAATGACATTCTAGGTGAGGGTAGCGAGACAAATAAACTCTGTAAATAGACTTAATTACCTGTTCGGTTCCATTATGTTTTCAGGGGTCTTGAAGTTTGCATCATGCCAGATGAAAATGTGGAATTTTTGCTTGGTGTCATGTGACCTTCTGGCAGATGTAGATTAACCTCTATAGTGTCAAGCCTGTACAGATATAATTAAGCAAATATGATAATGTATATTATATATACATTTTCTAATTTTGCTGCCCTGTTTTAAAGCACCAGTTAAACATGAGGTGAGGTGTTAATTTTTTAGGTCGCATGGCTTTATCTAATAAAAAAAAAAAATCTACAGCCCAAATAATAAATACAATTGAAAGCATAAGATTTGAAGGGCCCATAACATTTTGCAATAAATAAGAAACTAAAGTGATGTCACCTAAAAACTGAATCAACTTAACTTCTCAAATGATCTTGACAGATAACTAATACTATCTCTAGCAAATAGTGTAGAGACCAAGTTAAACCTAGCAAAAAAATACCTTAAATTCAATAACCGTAATTATCAAAGCAGGCTAACCAAGTGAACAGCTTGCGAATAAAAATGTATAGCAGTTCTCATTTTAATAAAACCAAAAAAGACTCCTATGCAATTCACTTTTCTCCTAAGAGATAACTTTTCACCTTCTATTTAAAATAACTTTTCAGCACTTTGCAACTTAAAACGTACCAGAAAGTAGGTGAAAAAGCACTACCAAAATTGTTTTGGGTATTTTCTTACTTTCTGGTGGTTTAAACTGCATTTTATTGACCATTTTGAAAAATATCACCTAGGAGAAAACGAAAGAGAAAAAAGTTAAAGCGGTTCCGAGATGAAAAACTAACTATAACAAGTAACTTGTCTACCTTATCTAAAGTTTAGATAGTTTACACAGCAATTCTGGCTGCAAACAGCTTTAATAGAATATGATTCTTTCTTCTTGTGATACAATGAAAGCAGCCATGTTGTTTGGAAACATTACACAGAGGCAGGCTTATCTGCATCTTGAGCAAAAAAAACTATTCCCCCCCCTTCTCCCTCCTCCTCTGTGCCTCTGAAATATCTGGCTAGTAATACCTCCCCCTCCTCCTGCCCAGACTGAGCTCCCATAAGCCCTTGCTACTGCCAAGGCTCCCTGAAAACCCGTGGGCGTGGGTTGTTTAGTTTATAAATAATATATTTATAAAAAATATAAATTAAAACAAAAACAAAAAAGTATTTGGCTTGAGGAATCTCCTATAAATAATAGGAAAGGAACACAATTATGCAATGAGTAAAAGTTCATCTCGGATCCACTTTAATTGCATATGGGCCAAAGGCTTTAGGTCAATCAGTAAAAGAAGGAGAACATGTAGGTTTGTAAAGCTAATGTAATCTTATTTCTTTTTTTCTAGCTATGTCCGGTCTTGTAGTTCCACCAATGTAAAAAGTCACTTTTGTCTACTTGCTTGTAGCATCAAGCTTCAGAAGAAAGCTTCAAGGGACACATTTAGTGTATTAAGGAGTACTGACGGAAACCAGTCTCTTCAGAACAAAAACCCACCAAGAAGCAAAATGCTACAAACTGTTTCTTTTAAAAAAAGATTTTATCTGGACTAATAGAAATCGTCATGCAAAGTGAGCGACTTCTCCATGAACAATTCCATTTTGTCGAATGAACCTTTTCTCATATTTTTCAAGTTTCTCAATCCTGAAGAAGATGGGGAAAATCGACGCCTATTTTGTACAAAGTTTCTTGGCTATGTCTAGTACTTGCTATGTGTTGGGACAAAGCGTTGTGGATGCGCCGTTCCAATGTATCATGGAAACACTGATGATAAATGCCTCAGACCATTTTTCAGTACTCATGACTAGACTCACAATGGTTGTGTATCTCTATAATGTGAAATATTTTTATGTGGTGAAAAAGGGGGCCAAGGAGGTTTGAGCCATCAAACTGGAAAAAAAATTAAAAATATATGAATCATTTAAATTGGGGGAGGGGTCTTTGGCGGGGAAAGGGTCTATCATTGCTTAACTTCATCTTAATGAAATGGAACTTTGTAACTTATTGTAGTTAGGAACTGTAACTTTGATATTGAAATCTCTTTGCCTTCAACAAGCACACTGACAGAGGAAAATGCTACTGTCTGTTGGTTCAAATATACTTCCACTGCTAGAGCTTCCTGTAAAGCAAGTGTGACCTGCAACATTTTTTTTCAACTTCTTGCTCGCACTGTATACTATTGCATTCTTAGGCTACTGTGAAGTCTATGTTTCTTGTACCAGAAAATTGTCCTTTTGACTTCTAGATCCTTATTCCCTAATGTGTTTTGTATGTGGTTATAAAATTGTAGACTTTTGTGATTTTGCCAAAGTTGTAGCTAAATATTTATACACTTGTCTTGAATTTTTTTTTTTGATCCACTTAAAATATTAGAAAGTATATTTTATTCTTTATTCAGCTCGATAAAGAATAAAATGGTCTTCTTATCAGAGACACTTTCTCTCTCACATGAACACTTGCAGTCACGAAGGGAAATTTTATTTTGTAACATATCAATTATAAATATTGTATTTATCTTTGAAATTTTGTATATTGCTTTCCATTGTTTTCATTTTTTTTTGTTCCTGTATGTATGTATGTATGTATGTATGTATTTTAGTTTTGGGCTGGTGTTGACATGATAAAATATCAGCATTATGCCAAGAAAAGGTTGCCTTCATACTGTACATTTTTTGTTTTTGTTATTTTTTTATGAATTATTGTGTCTGTACATTTCATTTGTACTTCAGAAATGTGCTATTGTTTAGACTTTCCGTCCTTTTTTTTTATTTTGAGGGAAAAGTCAAATTCATTCTTTATTTTTATATTATTTTTAAGTTATCTGAACAAATGATTTTTGAATAAAAGTTGTTTGTTGTATAGTCAAAAACAAAATTGTGCCACATGGCTGTAATTAATATGAGTAGAAAATGTGCATGATATCCAACCACAAATACAAACTGAGTTTGTGGTTGTATGTTATTTTATTTTTCTTTTATTCTTTTTTTTATAGAATGTAAAAGTCATTTTAGCTGCCACTCATATGACTTGCCACATAGATAAACTGTGCTAACTGGACAAATTCAGAGGCCTACATTTTTGAATTTGCGTTTCACATCTGATACTTTGATTACAAAAAAAATTGCCACATTTATTTCTCAGATGCCTTAAAATGATTTTATTTAAAACAAAAATTTCCATGCTATTGCAACACAGGCATACACCACGGTTTCTAAATCATCACAGTCAGGAAGATGATTTGTGATGTAAATTGAAATCTTATAAAAAGCACAATCCTGGTATACAACTATGTCGCTCCTTTTTAGCTTCTATCTTCTGCTGCACTCTGCAGTTTCCTAAACCATGCACTGTTTTAATAGGTTTCATACAAATTCATAATACACAATTTTTTTATATATATTTTAAAGAGAAATATTTTGTAGCAAGACCCAGTAGCAAAGTCTTTTTAAATTGGGATGATTTCCATGGTAAACGACGTTACCTATTAGTGCCAAAATCATAGTTTGTAAAGGTGATGGACTGGTAATTTTTTTTTCTTTGCACTAAATGCATTGCTGTATGGCTTTGCAGTATACTTTTGCAAACTGCAGCAGAATTACGTTTAAACAAAAAAAAAAGGAGAGACATTTTCTGTTCCTTTTTAGGCAAAATACATAAATTAAAAATGTGTTTTGTAATAGTGAAAGCTATGTTATGACACAGACTTTGAATGCCTTGCACATTTATGTTGTGAAAGCCAATTGGCTTCACTAAGTGGGGAAAACCTAGACACTTTTAAAACATGAAAAGCCTCATTTTTATTTTGTATAGCAAAGGTTCAAATAAAGACAAAAAAGAGGTCATGTGTACATGTTTAAAAAAACAAACAAAAACATTTGCAAGTTATTTCATAAATGCAGTCTGTTTTGTGTTCTAGATTAGTTCGTTATTGCTCACATTGCTACATTGTCTCCCAACGGAACGCTTCACTAAATGGTAGATTTTACTGTTTAAAATCCCTACAATAAGATTGTTTTATCTGTACATTTTTTCAGATATTTAACTGTATAAAAATGTTCATTTTACACAATATTTAATTAAAGTATTTCTTGTCTGTGAATTTCACCTTTAGTAATTTTATCTGAAGTTTTGATTATTAAAACAAATCTTGCAAAAAAAAAAAAAAATATTGAAAACCAATGCAACATTGGGGTTTCATTTATAAAATGCATATCCCTTGCAAAAGAAAGATGATCAACTACATTTGGCCTGCTTATCGGTGGGGGAATCCTTTTCGTAAAACCCATTTCCTGTGTGTGTGTGTTTGCGTGTTTGTTTGTTTTAATTCCATGCCTTTCCCCGTAACTATAGAGAACACTTTCACACTACAAAAAAAAGGCTTCTTAATACCTTAATTTTTACTGGCATAGTTGTGGTCACATGACTGCCACTGCAATTTGTAGTTCCCCAATGATGGGTTTCCTTCAACAGAGTGGAACAACTGCTCCATTCAAGTTTCCTCCCTGCCACAGGCTGCAGCACCAGGGCTGTGCGCTTGGCCTGCCATGCCCCCTGAGGGCCCTTTTCCACCTGCAGTCGCTAGCGTTCACGCTGAACGCTAGCGATTGCTGAATCGCAAAACCGGCGATTCCCCGACGTTTTGCGGGTGCGATTTTGCTATGCTATGCACTGCATAGCGAAATCGCGGCAAATATCGCTCCGCCGCGCCTTCGCGTTCGGGTAAAAAACGAATTGCGGTAGTGGAAATGACCTACTGCGATTCCTATGTTAAAAAGCAAACCGTAGCGATTGTAAAATCGCTAGCGGTTTGCGACTTTGCGATTCAGCCAGCGCAAACGCGCTGGTGGAAAAGGGCCCTTACTGCATATTGATTGGAAGGTATGATGAGCAGCAGCTTGGCAATAACTCACCTCCCACAATGCAGTGCAACCTGAAGGACTAAAAGGGCAACTGTAGTGAGAAGTATATGGAGGCTGCCATATTTACTTCCTTTTAAGAAGTCCAGTTGCCTGGCTACCCTGCTAATCCTCTGCCTCTAATACTTTTAGCCATAGACCATGAACAAACATGCTGCAGACCAGGTGTTTCTGACATTATTGTCAGATCTGACAAGATTAGCCACATGCTTGTTTCTGATGTGATTCACACACTACTGCAACCTAATAGACCAACAGGGCTGCCAGGCAACTGGTATTGCTTAAAGCGGACCCAAATCAAACATTTTTTTAATTCAAAATATTTAGTTGCACCACTCTGACACATACAAAGATAAATAAACACTCCTTCAAGCCTATGAGCATTTCAGTGCATGCTTTTCACCCTCCTCTTTGCATAACTAGGATTATACAGGTGGCAGCCATTAGCAATTCCTCCATTGCTGGACACCATCTACTTCACCAGTTTGCCGGATTATTTGCCGGCAATATGAAAGGAAGGGGAGGGGTTCCTCCAATAATTGTAAAATATTTTATATTTGTCATCATGCAGCTGAAAAAAGGCTGCTATTTATTGTTATAATTTAGAAAATAGATTTTATTTCTGAAATCTTGTATTTTTAGTTTGGGTCCACTTTAAAAGAAAAGGAATATGGCAGCCTCCATATACCTCTCACTACAGTTGTCCTTTAATCACCCTCTTATGGGTGTCTCCTATATGGAGCACAGGAACCTTTATGTGACTACCACTGTGCTGATGAAAATCAAGGTATTTCTTTTTTTAATGATAAAGTGCTCTGTAGAGTATATAGTAGAAAAGGGAAGAGGACACAGAATCAATGAAAAAAATATTAGGGACAGGCGATTTTAAGTAGAAGTAAAGTAATGGAAGCCCGTCCTGCAGCCATAGTGGAAACATTGGCCTCAATTCACTAAGCTTATCTCTTGTATTTAATAACGTTTCTAGAGTTATCATCATGGTGATGAGGCATGTAGTATTCAAGAAACAATTTACATCAGGCAAACCTAAAGTCAACTCTTCTATCTTTAAGTTAAGGTGAGATCTCTAAAGTTAACTCTTCAATCTTTAAAAGAACTCCAGAATTCTGAAAATAACTACAAAGGAGGTAACTTAACTACAGAGGAGAGAAGGTAACTTAAGGAATGGAGAGATAAGATAACTATCTCACTGTGTGGAGGTATGTTTTTTCTTGCCTTATTGGCATTGGCCTCAATTTACTAAGATCATGCTGGAGATAAGAAGGTAAGAAAAAACTTACCTCCACACAGTGAGAGAGTTATCTTATCTCTCCATTACTTAAGTTACCTCTTCCGTAGTTAAGTTACCTCCTCTGTAGTTAAGTTACCTTCTCTGTAGTTAAGTTACCTTCTCTGTAGTTAAGTTACCTCCTCTGTAGTTAAGTTACCTCCTCTGTAGTTATTTTCAGAATTCTGGAGTTATCTTAAGGATTGAAGAGTTAACTTTAGAGATCTCACCTTAACTTAAAGATAGAAGAGTTGACTTTAGGTTTGCCTGAGGTAAATTGTTTCTTGAATACTACATGCCTTATCACCATGGTGATAACACTACAAATGTTGTTAAAGACAGGAGATAAGCTTAGTGAATTGAGACCAATGTATTCCAAAATAACCCAGTTTTAATATATATAGAGAAAATTAGGTGATAATTCACAGTTTCAATTAAAAAAATACATGCCTCATATTTATAACTCTTGTCGTGTGTGCTCTCTATATCAGATCTTGCAAGAACAACTTTAACTTTAGAGTTCGTTAATGCAATTTATGTCTATGGAGATGCAGTAAAACGTGTGATCAACAGCAAATGCAAGCCCTTTTTCCCAAAGGGTTGATTTTTGGTCAACCCCTGACCACTTACCGGATTGATGCCGTGTCTTAAAATGAGGGAGCAGGAAATTCTGCCACTCTATTATTGGTTGGCTAGGGCTGTTGACAAAAGACAAATAGTCAATGGGGGTGTTGAGAGCACAGGGTCTTGCAATCAACGCTGAACACAAGCTCCTTCCACACCTACAATCAACACCTGTCTGCTACAGTTGGTCAGTAAGATGCTAATCATTTCTAAGTTGCATTTGTTAATTTTATGCAAATTTGTGCAGCTTGGAAATGGAGTAAGTCAATGCAGTTTCTGCTTATATTGATTGGTCCAGTTCCATACTGCATAAATTCAAGGAGCACGCAAGTCATCACAGTTAGGAATGGTTGAACGTTAACATTTTTACAAATGCATTTGCGAATTTCACTGCAAAAATTTGCAAACCAACTGTTGCGGTGAGTTCTATAGACTTTAATGGACAGGCAAACGTCTTAAACCTTCAGAGCATCTCTGTAGCCACAATTCCTTTAAAAAAAGGTGCACCAAAACCCGGACAATGGCATGGCAGAGGAGGACCGAGTGTGAAATAGTCCCCAAAAATAAGTATTTTGCACAAATGCTTCTTTTTAATGAAAAAAGAAGGGAACACTAAGAGCTCAATATAGTGTAGTATGTACAATAATGGGTAATGAGAGGTATATAAATGAATATACTCACAAGTCAGGGTTACTGTATAGGTAACCACTGTATAGGCAGGTGAGGAGATTAGACCTGTCCTCACTCAGAATTAAGATGGCGCTCTCTGTAGATAGGGAGAAGAAAAGGGGAATACAACCCCTCCACCTGGGGTGGATGCTGATATTGTAAGGAGAACAAAGGCGCCAAAAGAATAAAATGTATGAAAAGCTTTAAAATTCCTCGGGAGGCGGTGGTGGACTCATCTCCCCGAAGTAGACATAATACCGTCAATTTTAATACAAACAAGTTTATTTATATACTCCAATAAACAGTGCAATGCGCTTCGCAGGTATATTCCCGCCTCCTCAGGCAATAACAAATAGGAGTACACACAGTACAGTCTCAAGGTCACGATAAGCGCCTCTGTCTTTTTTTAATGGTTATTTTTATGGAAATTTCAAAGGCCGCCGACTTTAGGGGTTAATAGCAAACGCCTTTAAAGAGCTAGAATCACCAAATTTACAAGGTATGTAAAAGAGAAGAGTGGGTACAAGGAGAAAATTTTTTAGATTAAAGTTACGATAGGAAAAAAGTACAGTATATATTTGAATGTGGTTAAAAGACGGATAATGTATATCTAAATTTACATATATCAAGAGAAAGAGCAGTGAATTTCATGACGGGTTTTCCAGGTGGTCAGTAAGCAATGCATGTACAGGAGCTTTGCTATTAACCACTACAGTCGGCGGCCATTGACTTTAATGATAAATGCGAATGTGAACTTTTGACACAAAAATTCGCGTTGAACGACCGGACGAATAGTGGAAGTTCACCGGGGCTCTCCTACAGGCAAACCGCTCTGCCATCACTAATTACAGTTGACAGAGTTGCAAACTTTTGCCATGTATGAAAAGAAACATTTTGAAGAAGTATAGACAAAGTTTGGAGGAACAACTAAAGCCTTTATGGCCCGTACTCACGGGCTGCAAAAGTGGCCTGTCGCCAGCACACGTGAGCGTGTGGGCGACAGGCCGGCGACAGCTCCTCGCCAGGTCCCTCCGCGTACGCACGCGGAAGAGGGACCAGCGGCGCGACGGAAGCTGTCGCCGACGTTCCTCCTCCCCCCGCCGGAAGCTCCGCATACTTCATGGAGGTTGCTGTCGCTAGTCCGCGTACTCACGCGGACTAGCGACAGTTGCGGCGGTGACTGTCGCCATGCGATTGAAACTTTCAATCGCCTGGCGACATCAGCGACGGGCGACAGTTCGGGGTGCACACGCGTGCAACACTGCACACTCACGGGCGACCTGTCGCCGCAACACGCGCGCGCCGCGTGTTGCGGCGACAATTGTAGCCCGTGAGTATGGGCCATTAGACTAATGCCACCCAGCAGGGATTGGAGGACGATCCCTCGGGGGTGATTCATGCGTGAGGCTGTACAGAAACATACCTAGCCTGAAGGCTAGCAAGTTGTTCTGTTACTATTGAGGAGGGCGGATGGCCGATGTGCAATGGAGGGGCAGAGCCCAGGAGAAAACAATTGTATCGGACATTGTTGGAACGTGATGACCCAACATGCCGGAACCTTGCTGATATATCAGAGCCTCTATAGACATTTTTGATTCTCAGCAGAGGCAGTTGAGTTTAGTATTGTGTGTACGAACCTTAACTCTCTTCCCCCTTTGTGATCACATCCTTCTGAGCACATTCCGCCCTTATGGAAAAGGTGGTGGAACCATCAAGATAAGTCCAGTTGGAGCTCACTGCAGCAACTAAAATAGCAGTTGCCCAAATCTTATCTAACTCAGCAGATCGCTGAAAAGAAACAAAGATGGCCAATAAGAATTTATAGATTGCATGCACATTATACAATTGTATTACTGTAATACAAATAATATGCAGCTTGCAAATGGACCAGTCAAATGTATCATCTGACCATTTTGATTGGCCTAATGTCAAGCTTCATGGAAGTGTGTTTCAGTAACATTTCACTGACCATATCTACCTCTGAGGAACCCAGCCAATGATATGATTCATACCAGGTGAGGGTGACCGCTTAATAGCGCACAATGTTAAATTGAATCAGTCCTGGTCCTGGATTGCTTATGCTAATTTTTACTAACAAAACCTTTATAGCTAAAAGTTAAAGAGCCTATTCAGTTTACAATAAACATTCTATTGATCCTCTTCTCAGAAAAAGTCATGATTACGTGCCGGGACTTTTTCCTCCAACTCACTACCTAAGTCAGGTGTCCCCCGAACCCCGCCCCCTTGCAGAGAAATAATTTTTTCTGAGAAGAGGATCTATAGAATGTTTATTTTATACTGAAAAGACTCTTCAACTTTTAGTTATAAAGATTTTGACACTGATTCGATTTAACATGGTTTCATATGCATGGATGCACTACGGAAAGCAGGGATGGTCGTAGTCAGCCAACTTCGCTACGCTGGAACTACGCGTAGTTTTACACAATTACGCTTCGAAATCAAATATTCGCTTCGTATGCATTTCGTAGACTACGCGTTAATACGCAATTACACGTAGTGCGTAGTGTAGTGTATGTGGATGGTTATGTCATTATGTGGAAAAATTTACGCATTAATTCCTCTGCAAATGCGTGTACCAGGTACTCTTCTATGCATACATTCCCCTTTCCAATGCATAATTTTGTAATCATACAATCGTACGCGGAAAAAATAGATGCGAATAAGGCATTCGTAGTTTACTTCATAATACACATGTGAACTATGGGTAGGGGGCGTAAACTACACATAACGGTACTTTGCTACGTGTAAAATCGTAAGTGTAGTTTTGAAACTTCGCCTACGAACTACAATGCGTAGATGCGAACTACGATGCGTAAATTCGCACTGGCGTAGTTTCTGCTCATCCCTGACAGAAAGACTAAAATTTCCTGAAATATGCTGGAATTGATCCTGGTGGCTATGTGGGTCATCTGTGGAATCTTCAGGGACTTGTTATGCCACAAATGATTTTGGCCATGTGTGTCGGTGGACAACAACTATTTTGTATAAAGTTCGTAGCAAGATCTCCTTACCTCGGAAAAATCCAGACAAATTTTGGGGATATCTTTCATCCTCTTCAATATTCCATTGCCCTCTAAAAGAAAGTGATAAAATAATTTTAATAAATTAATTTACCATAATTTTAATAAATTAATTTACCAATTGATAGAGAAAATCACTTAAAGCGGAACTGAAAGCTGTTAAACAAAAATAAGAGTTTCACTTACCTGGGGCTTCTGCCAGACCCCTGCAGCCGACCTGTGTCCACGCAGCCACTCACCAATGCTCCCACGCCGCGGTTCACTTTTACTTTGGGCTGTTCGAGTGCACTGCGTCTGCGTGGCTGTGGCCACACGCATCCTCATTCATGCTCCCGTAGCCAAACGCATACTGCACAGCCACAGTAGAGATTTTCTCGCACGTTGCCTGTGCAGGGCGCTCCTGGCTAGAGGAATGCATACTAGGAAACGCCTGGCCAGGGCGCAGTGGAGGTCGACTTAGAAGTTGGCTACCACTACGAGAAAAAAGTGAGCTGCGGCAGGGAAACAGAGGATAGGTCAGTGGATAGCTGCAGGGTGCTGGCAGAAGCCCCAGGTAAGTGAAACTGATCTTTAGAACAATCACTGTAAGGACCCCCTGTTTGGCACCTGACTTCACATAGTGGAAACAGGTACCAGTAGGCTCTGGGGGACAGCGATCTGAGCGGATTAGTGCTAGGAGGAACCACCAATGTCAGGGGAGGCACTTAACATTACAGTCTGAAACAATTACGTTCAAGGATCTTGAAGGATAATTTTGGCCAAACAAAAAAAGTTTAAAGTATGTATGCCCTCGAGACTCTCTATTGGTCTTGTTGTATGAATGGTTTCCTCACAGACCAAACAGTAAACTTACAGAGAATCTGAAGTGTAGTATAGCTTGCGGAGATTGACATATCTTTAGTACTATGCCTATAAAGGTAGCCATACACTGGTCGATTTGCCATCAGATTCGACCAACAGACAGATCCCTATCTGATCGAATCTGATCAGAGAGGGATCGTATGGCTACCTTTACTGCAAACAGATTGTGAACCGATTTCAGCCTGAAACCGATCACAATCTGCTGTGGTGGTGCTGCCGCCGCTCCCCCCGCCCGCATACATTACCTGCTCCGCTGGTGCGACTGCCCCCGGTCACCGCTCTTCTTCTCCGTCTCCGCTCTGGTCTGCTCTGGTCTCCGGCATGCTTCCCTTCTTCCTGTCTGGGGGAAGTTTAAACAGTAGAGCGCCCTCTACTGTTTAAACTTCCTGCCGGGACAGGAAGAAGGGAAGCATGCCGGAGACCAGACCAGAGCGGAGACGGAGAAGAGCGGAGACCCGGGAGTCGAGCCGGCGGAGCAGGTAATGTATGCGGCTCTATTGCGGCGGTCGTCGGGCACTTCAACGCCGCTAGCGATGCGCTCTTTACCCGCGGGCGATCAACAGTTATTTTCCGCACGGCGCGATCGACGGGATCGGACGCAATGGATCGAAATTCGGCGTGTAGCGTGAACGATTGGCAGCAGATTCGATCCCAGTGATCGAATCTGCTGTCAAAACGGGCGCAAATCGGGCCAGTGTATGGCCACCTTAACTATGTTGTTGGAGTTTCCTGGTGTCACATAATTATTGGCCTCAATTCACTAAGCTTATCTCCTGTCTTTAATAACGTTTCTAGAGTTATCACCATGCAGCCGCAGGGGGACCTTAGGGGGGAGATGCCAGAAAGGCCCTGACTCAGGGGCCCTCCAGGGCCATTTTTAGGGGCAGGAGTGGGTGCAGTGCAGGAAAGGGGGAGCAGAAGGCACAAACAGCTGCGGGGAGGGGGCCCGACTCCCCGCCCCTGGCTAGCATTAGCGCCCCCCTCTCCAGCAATGACAGCAAGGGGGGGGGGCATCCAAAGTGAATTCTTGTAACGCCCCTGGTTTTGAGACCCCTAGTGGGACACAGAAGAGCCGAATGTAGTTGATCCTGGATTGTACATGTAGCACAAAGGAAGAGATGAGATGACGGGATCATGCATTTTATGTATAGTGGTTTAAAGAGACCCTGTAGTGACATATAGTGGAATGTACTCAATTATTCACGGTACCAATTTTTACAGTAATTTTCCTGGCTTCAGCATCAAAAATACTTCCTACATCTATATATTACTTTATATTGATAAGTAACCCCTTCCTCCCAGTGATGCTTAGCCGAGGCTGTTTATGCGGCATTCTCCTCCCAGAGCATTCTGGGAGACCAGGTTTGTTTGCTACTGGCTTCAGAACTCTCGATAAACAAAAATTCAGCAGAGCTGCAAATGACAGGACTAAATATGTCGCCGCCTGTGATAAATTACAGAATGTAAATTGGGGTGAGGAAAGATATTAAAATGCACCAGTGATCTGCAAACTTGGCTCTCCAGCTGTTAAGGAACTACAGTGGGTTGCAAAAGTATTCGGCCCCCTTGAAGTTTTCCACATTTTGTCATATAACTGCCACAAACATGCATCAATTTTATTGGAATTCCACATGAAAGACCAATACAAAGTGGTGTACACCTGAGAAGTGGGACGAAAATCATACATGATTCCAAACATTTTTTACAAATAAATAACTGCAAAGTGGGGTGTGCGTAATTCTTCAGCCCCCTTTGATCTGGGTGCAGTCAGTTGCCTATAGATATTGCCTGATGAGTGCTAATGACTAAATAGAGTGCACCTGTGTGTAATCTAATGTCAGTACAAATACAGCTGCTCTGTGAGGGCCTCAGAGGTTGTCTAAGAGAATATTGGGAGCAACAACACCGTGAGGTCCAAAGAACACACAATACAGGTCAGGGATCAAGTTATTGAGAAATTTAAAGCAGGCTTAGGCTACAAAAAGATTTCCAAAGCCTTGAACATCCCACGGAGCACTGTTCAAGCGATCATTCAGAAATGGAAGGAGTATGGCACAACTGTAAACCTACCAAGACAAGGCCATCCACCTAAACTCACAGGCCGAACAAGGAGAGCGCGGATCAGAAATGCAGTCAAGAGGCCCATGGTGACTCTGGACGAGCTCCAGAGATCTACAGCTCAGGTGGGGGAATTTGTCCATAGGACAACTATTAGTCATGCACTGTACAAAGTTGGCCTTTATGGAAGAGTGGCAAGAAGAAAGGCATTGTTAACAGAAAGCACAAGAAGTCCCGTTTGCAGTTTGCCACAAGCCATGTGGGGGACATAGCAACCATGGGGAAGAAGGTGCTCTGGTCAGATGAGACCAAAATGGAACTTTTTGGCCAAAATGCAAAATGCTATGTGTGGCGGAAAACTAACACTGCACATCACTCTGAACACACCATCCCCACTGTCAAATATAGTGGTGGCAGCATCATGCTCGGGGGGTGCTTCCCTTCAGCACGGACAGGGAAGCTGGTCAGAGTTGATGGGAAGATGGATGGAGCCAAATACAGGGCAATCTTGGAAGAAAACCTCTTGGAGACTGCAAAAGACTTGAGACTGGGGCGGAGGTTCACCTTCCAGCAGGACAATATAAGGGTAGAAGACCTAGAGCCCAATATAGTGTAGTATGTATTAGACAGGGAGGGGATGAATATGAAACATAAGTAATATACTCACAAACCCAGGTTACCTCCAAGGTAACCACTGTTAAGGCAGGTGGGGAGAACAAGCTGTCCCCACTCAGGAATAAGACGTCGCTCTCTGTGGATAGGAAGAAAAATTGGGGTATGACACCCTTCCACCAAGGGTGGACTTGTAGATGCGCAAAGATGTACAGAGGCGCTGGTAGGATAAAAGACACTAAAAAGTTTAAAAATGTTCGGGCTGCGGTGGTGGACCAGCCAACCTCAAACAGACACATATACTGTCGGAATTCACGTAATATACAATTTATTTATATACTCCCTTCATTGGCAGTATATAAATAAATTGTATATTACGTGAATTCCGACAGTACATGTGTCTGTTTGGGGTTGGCTGGTCCCCCACCGCAGCCCGAACATTTTTAAACTTTTTAGTGTCTTTTATCCTACCAGCGCCTCTGTACATCTTTGCGCTTCCAGCAGGTCAATGACCCTAAACATAAAGCCAGGGCAACAATGGAATGGTTTAAAACAAAACATATCTATGTGTTAGAATGGCCCAGTCAAAGTCCAGATCTAAATCCAATCGAGAATCTGTGGCAAAATCTGAAAACTGCTGTTCACAAACGCTGTCCATCTAATCTGACTGAGCTGGAGCTGTTTTGCAAAGAAGAATGGGCAAGGATTTCAGTCTCTAGATGTGCAAAGCTGGTAGAGACATACCCTAAAAGACTGGCAGCTGTAATTGCAGCAAAAGGTGTTTCTACAAAGTATTGACTCAGGGGCCGAATAATTACGCACACCCCACGTTGCAGTTATTTATTTGTAAAAAATGTTTGGAATCATGTATGATTCTCGTTCCACTTCTCACGTGCACACCACTTTGTATTGGTCTTTCACGTGGAATTTCAATAAAACTGATGCATGTTTGTAGCAGTAATGTGACAAAATGTGGAAAACTTCACGAGGGCCGAATACTTTTGCAACCCACTGCACAAGTCCAACAAGGCATTTGCCTTTATGAATCATGACTGTGACTGTCAGACTCCTGCAAAGCATTGTGGGACTTGCAGTTCCTTAACAGCTGGAGAGCCAAGTTTGCAGATCACTGAAATGGACAAACATTGATTAAATAAATGATAAATCAATATGTTATTCTCACTACAGTTACTCTTTAAAACACATTATAAACAACCAATTATTATTGTTTACGCTGTAAGTACAAATCCAGAGTGGGCCAAAAGTAAATCATTTATCCACAGGTACCTGTATATGTACTACTGCACAGGCACAGAACTCTCCGTGCCGCAGGAGCAAGACAGAGGAGCACGCACAGCTGCACTGCGCATGGCATGCACTGACTGGCCGAAGATACCGGGACCCCTTAAGGAAGATCGAGAAGGCGGAGGACGGCCCCGAGGTAGCAATCAGGCTGGAGGGGGCTGGAGGAAGTCCCAGATTTGTATGAATTTGTTTATGAAAGGGGGGGTTTAGGGTTAAGCGTCCGGAAGGGGGGGGGGGGTTGTTTAGGGTTAGGCATCAGGAAGGGGGGTTTTAGGGTTAGGCGTCAAAAGGGGGGGTTACTGTTAGGCATCGGAGGGTTCTGTGTGAGAGCAGGGTTAGTTTAAGTTGTAGTAAAACATAGCTAATATATACCGATATTTTATTACGACAATTTACACTATTTACACTTCAAAAACGAAGAATATCACTAGATATTAACAAAAATGTTATTAACGAAAACGGGCGCCATTTTTCCTCCCGCCCTTATTTCATTCATGTGGGCTCTCTATACTCGGCAGGCTTTGAAAGGAAAGCTGTCACATCAGTATATTTCCCACATCACCTTCCCGGAAAGGAAGATTTTGTGGTCTTCTAAAAGGATCTTTTACGATTCGTTTAGCCGGTCAAAATGATTTTGAATGGATGGTTTTCAAGAGATTCAGCGACTCTACCAATGGAATGACTCTTCAGCAGTTTTCTTGGAGGGAAGGATAAAGAAAATGCTTGAAGCATGGCTGCTGTATCTAATGTCTCCATTATATTGTTGAGTGAGCTTTTCTCCCCATGCTGTGTGCGCAGATAGAGCAATGTTTACATGAAGCATAATCAATGAGGTTTGCTAATTAGAAATCAATGCTACCTTGTAGTGATTGTTTGTCCCATGAATGAATGAGTGTGCCGTTTTACAGGAGAAACCGGGCAAGCGCGTGCTTCAAAAACGCCATGATACTATTAAAGGGAACCCGGGGGTAGGGGGATATGGAGGCTGCCATATTTATTTCCTTGTAAACAATGCCAGTTACCTGGCTGTCCTCTTGATCTTCTGGCATAAGTAGAGTGTCTGAGTCAAATCTCTGGAACAAGCAGTCAGAGTACCTGATCTGCTGCATTCTTGTTCAGGGTCTTTGGCTATAAAAGTATTAGAAACACTGGGCTCGATTTATCAAAGCATTACTCACAGTTTTTTTCCTCTAAAACTGTTCTAATCAGCAGAGGAACTGTTCTGCATGATAATAAGAAACTTCTCAAATCCTACGTAATAGCAGCAGTTTAGCATGGATTTCTAGAGCTGCATTACAGTTAAGAAAAGTGCAAATCCATCCCTAAACTTCCACAGATTAAGAAGTGCTTAATAGCAGTTCTTCAGATAGTGCAGGCTAGACGTATTTTGTGAAGGGCTCCTCCCCCCTCACTCAGAGCCTGCTGACAGCAGATGTGTTATATCAGCAACAGCAATTTCCCTCACACACTGCACTGTCTGACAGACCTTCCTAGCTCCTCCTCCTATTGTTAACAGTATAAGAAGGAATCTGCACTGTGATTTCTTAGGATGTCTGATACAATTCTGCATGGATTTCTAAAAACATACTAATATTTTGTCT